>NW_016159899.1:66267-74558 GCF_001687245.7 Rhagoletis zephyria | reverse complement strand
TTTTTCAAAAATTTAACTTTTTCGAAAAAAAATTTTTTCTGCGAAATTTTGCAGAACTTTACTAGAACTATTGAAAAGCGGATCAGCCCAGTTTCAATTTATTTTTTTTCCAAAAATTTTATTTTTTTAATAAAACAACATGTTTTTTTCGGCTTAGTTTTGCAGAACCTTCCCTTTCCTTCTCAGAAACTCTATAACTATTGAAAAGCTACTCAGAAGAGTTTTTTATTTACATGTTTGCCACATGTCGTATGCTGCGCGAATCTGGCATATAAAAGTTTTTATTTCGAAATATTTTCCAACTACAACTTTTTAAGCCTCTTTCGCCTGACACCTATAATGCCTAAAAATTTCAAATCAATAATGCCCTTAATTCAAGTCGAATTTAATCTTTGGAATAGGTGGCAGCCCTATGGCTACGGTCACCAGATTTCTGTGGACAGAAATCGGAACATTTCTAAGGCATCGAATCCGAACAAACAATTTCATTTTTACAATAAAGGGACATAACATCTTTTAATACAACTTTATTTATAACAAAACAAGGAGAAACAAATTTTAACTGATCACAAAAATGTATACACACAGATTATACGGTGGCGAGAATGTAAATAGGGAAAAGACATTTTAGCAAGTTTTGGCTAGATTTCTTTTTTAAAAATTGGTTATTATTTTTTTTATGAAAATATAGCTTACTATCTAAAAAAAAACAAGTAAATCAAAATTTCAAATTTTGTAGAAGATTTATAAAAGTTCGACGAATTTTAACAAATGTTGATCAAAATTTTAAACACTTTAATCAGATTTTTTTTAGAATTGTTTTGAGTATGCAGTTTTGTAGCTCACTAAGTTTTAGTATAATAAAGTTCATGTTTTACTGTAGATTTTTTCAAATTTTTTATTCGCGCATTTTCTACCATACATACTAGTATATTCGAAAATTTTTTATATGGAGAAAATGAGCAACTCCTTCAACGATAAGTCTAAGCTACTTAAAATTAGCTCTTTGAATTGAATGGGTTACAAAAGTGCCTACTCAGAATGTTTCTAAGAANTTAAATTTTTTATTCGCGCATTTTCTACCATACATACTAGTATGTTCGAAAACTTTTTATATGGAGAAAATTAGCAACTCCTTCAACGATAAGTCTTAGCTACTTAAAAGTAGCACTTTGAATTGAATGGGTTACAAAAGTGCCTACTCAGAATGTTTCTAAGAAATGTAATTGAAAAGCTCAAAATGTTGATGAAACTTTGTCTTTTTTTGAAATTATGACTTCCATGGCCTTTGTTAGATAACGAGGAAAACTTTAATTAACAAATAATAAACATTAAACTATCAAAAGGGGAATAACCATGGGTTGCTAAAATATCTTTTCTTTATTTATATTTTCGCCACTGTATTAAGAGCTTATATTTTTCATATCCATGCATTTTTTGAGGGAGTTAGTATTCTGATGTAATGTGGAACGACTTTCCGTCATCCCTTGTCAAATTTGGTTTGGAGACAAACCGGTTTCGGCGTTGTGCCATATTCAGTGTTCTTTTTGCGTTGAATTAGTATTCATTTATATAAATTTCACTAAATTAAAGTTTGAATCGTCTCATTAAAAAAAAAAANTCTTTTTGCGTTGAATTAGTATTCATTTATATAAATTTCACTAAATTAAAGTTTGAATCGTCTCATTAAAAAAAAAAAACTTAACAAAAAATTATAAAAACCTTAAAAAAAATTAGAAAAGGATGATAGACTGCAGAGGGTACCAGGTAGAATAAAACATAACCAAACATCATAGAAAATAAATATGCTGGCTTTCTTATGGCTTCCTTATATTCTATGTTCTTTGTGATAACGAAAGTGTTTCTACGTTTTTGCTAAAATTTGTTTTTTTGGAACCTAGTACAGGGAGACTCTTATTAAATTAATAAAGAAAATAATGAAAATCGGGACCTAATCAGTACAAATATGAAAACTCGGAACACTTGTCTAATCGAGTTGGGCTAAAGGACACCAGTGTGCAATATTGCATGATTATCGGTTGAGTAGTTAAAGCATGGAAGCGTAACAAACTCACTTTCGCATTTATAATATTAAAGTAAGGATATCGTATATCGTTGGTGTCTATACCAGGACGACGATTACAGATTTACACTGCTTTTCTAATTTATTCGTAAATATATCAGTCAACTTCTCCGTTGAAGGAAGTTAACCTTTGCGTATTTTCTTTTCCTTTCATCGCGCCCTATAATCAAGCTTCAAACTGTTGAGGAAGTTGGGTTTAAATAGGCTAGGGATTTCCCCAAATTCCTTTACTTTCATATCTTCAAGCACTTAGTTATACAGTTAAACGATCATATGAGACTTTACTTACTCCTCCTTTGTCTCCAAGAAGTTGATATACTAGAAACCGAAGTCCCTTTTTTATGACGAACTGGGTTTTAAAACAAAAAGTGCTGTGCAGTTGCGGAGATTGTTATGTTGAATTTCAAAAATTACGGTCATATGTCCAATATTCTTGTTTCCGTTGAACTGAAAAAAAAAAATCTAATTCGTATATGTTATTAGAAGTTGTAACAAGTCAGAACTTGTCTGCGGAACATCCAAATTTTACGGAACACCACCATGAATCTTTCGGAAGCCAATGCCGATTGACAATCTTTTGAGTTCATGGATCTTTCACGTTAGTGAATACATTCAAAGGTAGTATTTACTGACTTAAGTATTCACAAGTAATAGATGAGACATCCGGTATGATTATTGATATTCTTAGTGCGACTAGTACTTATCCCTGCCCATAACAGATTGTTATAGTCGGGAACGTTCGCATGCAGGGCATGCGTTGGGTCCGTCGGGGACGAATAGTAGTGATATAAAGGAGATGACCATCGGGTCCAGTAGTTGTTGCATGTAGTCCTGGATCTGGTCCTTCAGTTCACAGTGATGTCTTCTAACGTGTCAAGGAGGAGGCACTACCTCTAGCAATTGCCTGGTGGGTGCTGAGATGGTAGCAGTTGGCAAGGAACTGCTTGCTCAACATGTTGTTGTGCTCCTTGGCAAGGATGATCATAAGCATCTTACAGTGTGGATGATAATCTTGCGACATCAGTTCACATCCCTTTCCCGTTCGGAAATAAACATTCGAACAGGTCTGAAGTCCTACTAGTGCCCAGTGACAAAATTTGCACAAAATTATTTAGAACCGGCCGGACATTTACCCTGGTGTGTTGCCAACAATGTTTATACGCCTTTGCTTCGATTGTTGTCGGCGTGCAATTTGAGCAGCACTGTATTTATTGGAAATTGCGATTGCGGCGCGGAGATGCTGTTAAAAACCGTAAGTCGGTCGAAACCAGTATGGCATGGAAGTGGTTTCCCAGCTGCAGCTTGATCTCTTTCACCCAGGGAGAGTGAAAATGTTGGCCCTGTTAAAAAGCCAGCTAAATCACCGAAATAGCCGCTTAGGAAGCTTGGGTACCTTCGATGTATACAAATAGGTTACATGTCACTTCTCCCCTTTCCGACATTCGTTTTTAATGTATTTTTTTACAGCAGAAAGGAGATGAAAAAATAACTTAAAGAAACTTAAATTTCTCTAACTATCTCAGATTTGTGCCATAAGGAGACACGCTATCAGACTTGGTCTCATGTTAATTTTAATGAGTTCTGCTGTCGGTGATGGGCTGAAGTAGAATTGACTTCAGGGTTTTAGGTCAGATGAATTTTACCAACCAGATTTATTCTTGTTTTTTGTGTTCTAAATCAAATTTTAATTCCGCGGCTGAGAAGGTCACTAATCGCTGCATAAAAAGTTTGCGCCATTTACGTAGCCTCTAACAATGATTTTTAACTCGTTTAAACCTGGGTTTCTGTTTTTTATTAGGAATGTTCAATATTCGTCTTCGAGAAGAAAATTGCAGAAAAACTGCACAAGCCGAGACGCAAGGAAACCGTAACGGAATTGCTGAAAAATTCAGTAAAAACAATGGAAAGATTTCGTCATCCAAGGGTGAGTTGGTACTATTTATTTATTGTGTGCTTTAGAAATTGCGGCCACGTTGAAAGTTGTTATGATATTTTTTTGTTTTTCATTCTCTATTTATAGATTCTGCAAGTTATGCACACGGTGGAAGAATCAACAGATACCTTAGCTTTCGCCGCTGAACCCATTTTTGCTAGCCTTTCAAATATTTTAGCTTTTCATGTAAGTAAAAGAAAATATATATATAAATATATGTATGTATCCAATGCCCAAATTTCTCTGCGATAGAAATGATTAAAAAGTATGTCAAAACAATCGCAAATTTATAATGCTTCAAACAAAATACGCCAGAATTGAAAACTTAGTATTGCGTAAATGCTGCGACCCTTAGAAGATGTCATGTCCGTGAATGCGTAAATAAATTTTCTTATTCAATTTGTTAAAACAGTTGTCAGTTATCAGTTCAAGACGGATTCTAATGTTTTAAGGGTCGCTAATCACGAATATATCATCAGAATTTCTATATTCAAAATGGCGAAAGATTTTTTTAATTTATCGGATTCACTTGGAATTCGTTATTCGGTGGTTTTGGGGTCGCTGATTACGAATCTGAAGCCAGATTGGAAAAATTCAAAATGTAGGACAAAAAAATCAAACTCAATTAGATTCGCTTAAAACTTTACAATTGCGGTTCCATAGAGGCGCTGATTATAAACCTGAAATCAGGTTTTATAAATTCAAAATGGCGGATCAATATTGGATCTATCAAATATCACGGAAAAGTTAAAATCGAACGTATGTATATATACGTGCATGGCGTATGAGTTACCCAGACGAGTTGAGTTAAGCTGCATTTACATACATGAGACGATTTTCTAGGTGATTCAACATTGCTCAAGAAAATCACTTGCCGCAAATTAGATACCAAGTCAGCTTTTGTTGGCGATTATCGCCCGTCAAAAAATCGCCTCATGTAGCTGCGAATCGCTTGCGGTACAGCAGTGTTGAAAAATAGGAAGAAGAAGCTTGTTTACAATTCTCCGAGTGCGTGCATGCATTTTATGCAAATTTCAGATGGAACAATAAAATAAGAAATTAAAACATAATTGAAAAAAATAATAATTTTTCATCACTTTACACTCCCTTCGTATGCAGATCTTGACGCGTTGAGGAATCGTTGCTGCATAAGAAATAGTAAAGGTCGCGTCTAAAGCTATAAGACCCGTGTGCAGACTGCCTGCCTTCCCCGGACGAGATGAAAATGTTACTCATACGCCATGTACATACGTTCGATCTTATCTTTGGAGTGGAGTTTCCACTTGCCATCAACATATTCTCTCTCACTACTTGTTTCCTGTGCTTGCTAAAAATGCGGAAAATATATTAAATTTTTTAGCAAGGTTGGCAGAAATTCGTTTCAGTAGATCAACTAAAGAATGAGGATCCAAAAATTGACTTGCTTAACTTGCCAGCACGTTCTACCAAACAAAACTTAATGGACTACTTACGGCAACTCCTTTCCACCAGGCATATGCTAAAAATAAAGTCCCATACAAATCCTGTACAACCTTTGAAATTTATAAATGAAATCACCGTTATATCGATTTTATATTTAGTTCACTTTTAACAGATAATTTTGCTAACTGCGAGTATATTTTTTTTACCAAGTGTTCCATATATTCGTCCACCAGACAATTTAATGAATTTATAAATTTGCCACAATGGTTTCCAAAAGTCAACTTTGGCAATGAAAATGTACATACACATATTACATAGGCATAGCTCACATACTGGCATGCATGCGAATGTGTGCTTAGGCAGTCAGGCATGTCCGGTAGTTGGTCACGTGTGGCACAATGCGACACATAAACTTTTCGCATTTCGGCTTATGTTGACCACTAATGCAAGGGTTGCAGTTTCCCAACCATAGTGTTTGGTTTCGTTGCGTTCTCGCCCCCGCATCATCTTTACCGATATGACTACATACATGTATGTGCCCATTCCCCACTACTGCACGCCCAGTCAATGGTTTCACATATCTACATACACTTATGTTTGGCATGCTTATGTAGACACAACCACAGGTTGCAGCATAGCACAGCTGATAATGACACTTTGATATGTGGCAGCGCAGGCAGGAGGTAAAGACAAGCTATTCTGCATATGAGTGTATTTATACTTCATACATATGTATGTATGTGCATAGATACAGTACTTATGTATGTATGTGAAATATGTATGCTATATTTATCAGGTATGTTTGCAGAATATCCCAACTTGACGTGAACTACGCATCGCTTTGCTGGTGGAAGGAGTGTTGTGTGCATTAATGCGGAAATTGATACACCGCAGACAGTTTACCAAGCACACACCACGCCTCCGCTAACCGTCATTTGCATTTGATAACATGTATCTATGAACATACATACCCAATAAACATAGCGCTTGGTTAACAATTCGAAAATGATTGGAAAACCAATCCTTTTTTCGATTATCACCTTCGATAATGGATGTGCAATGGGTTAGTATTCGATTCAAGTAGTAGGCTATTCTCCAGCAAAACGTAACCTTCGTTATCCAATGTATTTACGCTTCGGTATACATTTGAAATCCAGCCCACTATATAATTGAAATTTTGTGGAGAGGGAGTGATTGTCTTCTAGTTCACTTCGAGAATGAGCTGCATTTCACTTTCTCTTTTGTTACTACGGTTTTAATTTTTTTCGAACCAATTTCGAGTGTATGAACGTTGGAAAACTAAGGTTGGTTATGAGTTCGTCCTCAGTTCGATATTCATATTGGATAACGAAGGTTTTTTCGAACGTTCGCCACAATGTGTATTGGGTAGTTACGTACCTATTAAAAGGAATGCCTTGTTTTGTTTCGGTCTCATATCAAAATTTCTATGTCGGTTCCAAAAAATAATTGTTGCGAAATTTCAGCTCTGTTGCTCAGTCGTTGTAGGCTTCTATTATAAATATATTCCGATTCGTACTGATTGTTTCTGACACCATAAATAAAATAAGTTCTTATTTTTGCGAGCTCAAAACGTGGACTGCTACAGAACATTTTGGTTTTGGCTCACAGTGCTTTATAAATGCCGCCAGAAATATAATGAAACCCGCCAGAAAACAAATTTCGGATAGTTTTTTTCTTGCATCTGAAAGCATAAGTATGCGGCAATACTTAATATATGCCTAAAATATAATAAAACTGAGTTATAAATATTTCAACAGCTATGTATGTTTTCTGAGCCTATTTGAGTTAGAAAGAATATAAATTTTAAGTATGAGTCAATAACACGTTGAATAGCTTACAATGTTGCCTTTAAAATGAACCCTATCTCTAACTAAATAAAAGGTAATTTTACCTGAAAATTCAATTAGTAAAAATTCTCTTATGTTACAAATAGTTTTCCACCGAAAACAAATTGATAATGAAGAGTATAGGAAAATGCTTTATTTTTTATGAAAGAAGGCCGAAAATGCTCGAAGAAAACCAGATTTTCCCATTTTTTTATCCTGGTGGATTCCGCTCCAAAAAAAAAACTGTTTGGTATTTTTACTGTTACATTACATTAAAAATGCTGCCTACTTAATCTTCATTTACAAAGTTAATCACTGATTATTTTTTCGAATACTTTTTTATTAACTTCACTACAAGGCAAGCGGAGTGAAGCAAGTATATTGAAAAAAAATGTTGGCTCTTGAATTTTCATATATTGTCTGATACCTCAGAATATGTATGACCCAGATATAATAAAAAATCTGCGAAACCTGAGAAAAAAATTGTTCCCCTTTGTTTCGTTTTCGGCGATTTGGGCCACATGCTTTTAAATTAATACAATTTATATATAGGGGCCCATGATTTTTTAGTCCTAGGCCCGAGTTTTCTCTCTTCGGCCCTGGCTAGGATTTGCCCTTGATTTGTGGGATTTTTTTTTAACAGTGTCAGTAATTTTTTCCATNTCTCTTCGGCCCTGGCTAGGATTTGCCCTTGATTTGTGGGATTTTTTTTTAACAGTGTCAGTAATTTTTTCCATACGGAGTTGTTAATGGTTTTTCCATGAATAAAACGGTCAACAAAAAACTTGCCAAAAATCAACGGTAAGTCCTTCTAACTTCAAACTTGGGCTTATTATACTGCAGTTGAATGGGCTACAAGGTAGTTTTTTTAATTTGCTATATTTAATTGTTAAGTAAAAAAAGTATCGGCACAATTTTTTTAACGTTCTTATTTTTTCGAGCCCTAACTGAAAAATAAAGATAAGGGCGGAAATTTTCCACAATTATTATTTTTTTATGGGACCGA
>NW_016159899.1:25881-66167 GCF_001687245.7 Rhagoletis zephyria | reverse complement strand
AAGATAAGGGCGGAAATTTTCCACAATTATTATTTTTTTATGGGACCGAAAGAAAGAAATAGTTGTTTTATGTGAAACATTCTAATGTAGTATATGAAAGTATGTAGTCAGTATTTATATACAAACATATCGTTACCTACTTACCTACCACCTGCCACCTCCCCGTAGTGACTTCTGGCCACTTTACGCTTCTAAAAATAGGCGATATTTGATATTTGATTTAATAAGTGATATTTGAGAATTCTATAACGAAAATTTGGAAGATTTCTGTTTCGAAATTGCCTTCATCGCGCAAACAGTATACTACTTTCTATACATAAAGATGTATGTAAAAAAACTTCAAAAATAAATAAAAAAAATTAAATTAAATTAACCTGTTAATATACCGTTTCTATTAATGGGCTAAAAAAAGAAAATAATATTCGCAGTAGCTTACTACTCAATGAATCGATTACATGTTGTCTTCATCCTTATCTAACGGCAGGCTCAGGAAAAAGCTCGATTCGAGCTGTTTCGGCCGTAGCGAGAAAGATGTTAGATGAGCTGCTGTGAGTGGGTATATGAAGAGGTGGTTAATATCGTCGGGGCATATTATTCAAATTTCAATGTACAGTTTAACCTGATACAATATCCTGAATGGAGTTGTGTCAAAGTAACGCGACCCTCACACAGCAACTCGAGCTCTCCGACGAATGGCCTGTCTTTACTAGTCGGTCAGCGGATGGCGTATTATCGTTTCCAAGGCAGTCGGTAATGTCAATGTTATGACCGCTATTTTAGCGATCTATTCTTGTTAAGATCGGTGAACCCCACTGAGTGTTTCTGCTTTACTTGTAATTCAAAATACTTCAAACTTATTTTGTCTTAAAGACTTCTAAATTAATGCTATAACCACTTTTAGATTATACATATTATAGTTGTGACTTCTGACTAAAAGTAAATGTTAGTGGAGAGAAAATATGAAAAATAAAACCGGTTTATTTGGTTTTTTTCTTAATTTGCAAATAGAGAAAAATAGAGAACCAGGTTTTTTTCGAATGGCCATTTTTGAATAACTTAAAAACCGGTTTTTGAAATAAGGCGAATAATCGAACACCCTAGTACATATGCATAAATATTGTACCTACATAAATGTATGTACATTTTTCTTGGACATTTTATTATTTTGGTTTGCTTTTCTTTAGTGGAATATAGTTATAATTTTCAATTATTTTTGTATGTCTTTATAGGAAACAAAAACTTATGAAAATATTGCTATGCCATCGAATACAGGCGGCACTGGCACACAGAGCAGTCAACAACAAAATACAGCAATACCGCAAAGGCCAGCACATGCGAAGGAGTATAATTTTTTGGATATCGAATTGAAATATGGTTTTCTACAGGTAAGTAAGTATGTGTATATACATACATTCTTATTTATATATGCATGTAGGTAGGTCTGCTAGCTAAAAAAATTGTCATAAACCCATATAAAAGTCATAACTATGTGTAAGCNGGTAAGTAAGTATGTGTATATACATACATTCTTATTTATATATGCATGTATGTAGGTCTGCTAGCTAAAAAAATTGTCTTAAGCCCATATAAAAGTCATAACTATGTGTAAGCACATACATATTTAGGTATTACATATGTATGTATGAGAAATTGAAAACCAATTAATTTCATACTGTTACTCTTATGCAGTCGGTTTAATTTATTAGTCACGGTTAAGAGCAAAATTTCAACTTAAATATAAAGTAAAAATAAATTTAAGAATCTGTTTGGAAAATCATCAACAGATATTTATTTTTGCTTAAAGTTATGTGCATTAAATTAATGTGTTTGTGTGAAGTTATAATGCCAGCTGAAAATTTAATTCGTTTAAGGGAAGAGCTTTTTTGAAGCGAAACTTCTTTGGCGGANCTCTTATGCAGTCGGTTTAATTTATTAGTCACGGTTAAGAGCAAAATTTCCACTTAAATATAAAGTAAAAATAAATTTAAGAATCTGTTTGGAAAATCATCAACAGATATTTATTTTTGCTTAAAGTTATGTGCATTTATTAAGGTGTTTGTGTGAAGTTATAATGCCAGCTGAAAATTTAATTCGTTTAAGGGAAGAGCTTTTTTGAAGTGAAACTTCTTTGGCGGANTGTTGGTTGGGAGTAAATTGGAAAATTCAACGGAAATTGCACACGGAAATCGTGGAGCGGAAATAGTGCAACGGAAATGGTTGGGACGGAAACAAGTTCTTCTTGAATGTATGTTATTAATTTAATAAAAAAANGGTTGGGAGTAAATTGGCAAATTCAACGGAAATTGCACACGGAAATCGTGGAGCGGAAATAGTGCAACGGAAATGGTTGGGACGGAAACAAGTCCTTCTTGAATGTATGTTATTAATTTAATAAAAAAATGCTAATAAAGGGATAAAGAATAACACTTAGCAAAAGACCAATACAAGAATGAAAGTAAAGATGAGTACGTACATAGATAAAGGCAAATGTAAAAATAAAAACAAAAACAAAGATGCGTAAAAATAAAGTTATAAATGAAGAACAAGGTAAATATAAACACTTTACTTATATAAATGCAAAGGTGAAGGGGAATATGTAGAAGAAGAAAATGATAAATACAAAAGTAAAAACAAAGATAAATATAAAGAAAAAGATGAGGATGAGGGCACCGATAAAAGTAAAGATGAAGACAGAGAAAGAAAGATTAAAATAACGGCAATTATAGAGAAAAGGATATAGATAGAGACACAGACTCAATCTGGTAACAAATTTGGGATTTTGGAGATTTTCGGGATTCTCGGGACTTATCGATATAATAACCGATATTTTATTGGTTTTGTTATCGATATTGTTATGGATTTTTGTATCGATTATTTATCGATTTTGTTGTCGATTATTTATCGATTTTGTTATCGATATGTTTAGCGATTTTGTAATCGATTTTGTTATATATTTTTATTAATTTTGTTATAGATATTTTTATCGATTTGCTAATTGATTTTGGTACCAATGGTATTACAGATTTTGCAATCGAAATTTTTATTAAACTTGCCATCGATTTTATCGATATGTTATCGATTTTTTTAACGATTGTTAATCGATTTTGTTATCGATTATTTATCGATTTTCTTTTCGATATTTTTATCGATTATTTTTTGATTATTTATCGGTTTCGATATCGATGTTTTTTATCAAGTTTGTTATCGGTTTTGTTATCTATATTTTTATCGATATTCTAATCGACTTTTGTTATCGATTTTGTTAGCGATTATTTATCGATATTTTTATAGATTTTGTTATCCATTTCTATAGATTTTGTTGTCGATATTTTTATGAATTTTCTAATGGATTTTGCTACCATTATTATTATCGATTTTGCTATCGAAATTTTTATCGAATTTGTCGTCGATTTTGTTATCAATATTTTTATCGGTTTTTGTCGTTAGAGTTGTTATCGATAGAGTATAAAGATGAAGGAAAGCAGAATATCATAAATGTAATTAGAACAAACATGGTTAGAGGTAGGGATCTAGATAGAAAAAAGACAAAAATATAACCTTAAACAAAAGCAGATATATGCACATATGTAAGTATATTGGTTATATATGCACATATATATGTATATTGGTTATGAGACAAAATAGAAACATATCGTCACCTGAAATGCAAAAAGGCGTAACAAACATCATCGTTGAAATGCAAAAAGTCATATCTAATAAAAAGTTCAAAACTCACTTTTTGATTTATGCGATGGATTTCATCAAATTACAGCTCGCCGCATAATTTTATGAAAAAAAAAATAATTAAAATATTAGCCATGACTTTTTTCATTTAATTGACGATGTTGTTGCGTCTTTTTGCATATCAGGTGACGACATGTAACGTAAGTTTCACTTCTCCAGTGTGGCCCAGGCGCACTTACTTTTTTTAAATGAATTGCATACATACAAATACATACTATATAATTTTAGTCATTTATACCTAAATAAATGTACATTAAGCATATCTTTCTCTGGTTAACGGGTTTGTCGACATGTCATCATTCCATCTTCTACGTTGTGTTGTGAATGGATCTCTAAAATGACCCTTTGTTCCACATAGTCGAAATTTTTGCGCCGTATAAAAGCACGGGCATAATTTTAAGGGGCTCTTCTTTTTAATCTGATCTCTACGCTGATACTATTGATGGCGGTAATGCTTCCAATACGCAAAGATATTTTGCCTTGTCATCGTTCAAACCGCTCGCCAAACCGCTTTAGCTGCGTAGCTGGGCCTAGTGATGAGGCCGATGATCGTGCTTCTGCTACAAAAGGTGCTGCTCTCTTAGACGGGGAACTCTTATTATGTTTCAGATTAAAAAATTCGCCTGGAAATGAGTAGTCTCGTTTGGTCTAGTACGGCGCCAAAAAGGTCCTACCCAATTTAGACGGAGCTGACAGTTGTCCTCAACAAGACTCTGCATAGCCGTATTAGTTTTGCGAGAATTCCAAATCATGACATGGCTTCGTAGAGGCTGCTTATTTTTTTTACAGCCAACCGAATTTGAAATCGATGAAAAAGTTAGGCCTGAAGCCACACAGATAACGCCCGAGCAATTCTTCAGACGGCCTATCCCCCGATGAGCTGTTCTTCATCAATCTCTCCACCTGCGTCGTCATTAAAAAGCTTCGCATTGACTATTGCGAATGCGAATGTTAAAATTAATGCGGAAGCTCCGCGGTTGCGAATGCGAATATTCGGAACAACTCTGCTTTTGATTACCTTTTTACAGTTGAGCCTAAAAGTGTTGAGGCCGAAAGATGTTTTTTATGAGCAGGTTTTGTATGTAACAAGCGCAGGTCATGGTTAGAAGACTCCACTTTAAATACTCTGCTGCTCTTACGTACACATTTTAAGTGCAATAATACCAACAGCGGCACAAAAAAAAAAGAGTTTTGTGCTTCTCACCAGACCCAACTACCGACATGTATTTCGACAAGGTGAATACGAATCTAAGGTCCGATTGACACCCTCAAAATTTATCGTAAATTTTATATAGTTTAATTTCATGGTATGTTTAAATGCTTTCAGATATTGAATTCTTCCTCATATTCATAAATATTATGACTCAATGACGGGATTACTGAAAAAATATCCCGAAATCCCGGGATCACAATTTTCCTCATATTTTGGCATCCCTAGTGCAAATAATATGTAGGAAAAACTCCTTATGTTACTTTTAATCTTGCAAATTTCGACGGATTTAATTAAGTCCTCTCATTTCCCCCTATGCAGCGTGACAAGAACTCCTAATACGATTTCGTGAATTACTTGACAGGACCAAAGATCTGTAAAACGAAGTACATCATTTCGATAGTACATTTTAAATTTTACACTCTGATATTTATTTGTAACGCAAAACTTTGGGTGATTTCCTGAAATTAGCTATTTGCACTCAATGCTTGCCTTAGAATTAATTTTGTATAAAATCAAATTCCAAAGATAAATATTCTAGAGAATATCTGCATTTTACACATATGTAAATTCATACAAGGCATATTTTCTGCCTTTCATAACAACACAATCTTATTGCAAAACTCAAAGGTATTAAGTTTTCCACTTGACTTATTACATTATACAGTTAATATGAGTACAAATTAATTACAAACAAAGTTAAATGCAATTGAGATGAATAATTTCCGACAAACAAATTAAATTAAAAAAAAAACTTTTTTGAGAAGAACGCAATTTTCAATCCAATGAACTGTACATTTCGTATTATTTTTTTTAATTCACTGCATCTAAATAACAAAGTGCTTAAATAAACATTTGTATATGTATGTATTTGTGTATTTGTTCTTTCTTCTTCAAATACATGCAGCTTGTGGAGGCTTTATCCTATTTACACTATTCGGGCCACGTTATTCATCGAAATGTATGTCCATCATCGATATTAGTTACCAAGCGTGGTACCTGGAAGCTGGCTGGCTTAGAATTTATTGGTAAGTCTTTTATTCATTTGGAATAAAATTTATTGGATTTATGATATGCATATGATTTTAATTTTAATGTCGTCATGCTATAGGATGTAGTATGTATGTATATGTCTCGGAGCATGCGATATATTTTACTAAACTGAAATGTATTTCACCATTCTATTGCGGGATGTTTTTCAAATCCACAGAAATTTTATCGATGTATGTAGATACAGATATGTGATGTGAAGTTTGATATCCGTGCAGATAGCGTACGGAATGACGCAGAATAATGTTTTTTATCGACGTAATTTTGCAGAGATTTTTTCCCTTTTCCTCTAAAACTATTGGAGAGCTACTCAGAACAGTCTTATTTTATTTTTTAACATTAAACTTTCGCCTTTTTTGAAATTTTTTTTCGGCGTAATTTTGCAAGACCGTTTTCCTTTCAAACATTAAACTTTTTTGCCTTTTTGGAACAATTTTTTTCCGCGTATTTTTTCAGAATTGTTTTCCCTTTCAGGAACTCTAGAACTGTTGAAAAGCTGTTCTGACTACTTAATTTTTTTTTTCAAACATAAAACCTTTTCATCTTTTTTGAAAAATTCTTTTTAGTGTAATTTTGCAGAACTTTTTTTTCCTTTTCAGGAATTCTAAAACTATTGAAAACAGTTTACATTTTTTAAACATTAAACTTTTTCGCCTTTTTTGAAAATTTTTTTCTGCGTAATTTTGCAGAGTTTTTTTTTTCAAGAGCTTCTGGAGCTAGTCACAACAGTTTAATAACAATAACAATAGATTGGCGCTTACACATATGTTTGTGTTCGGCCGAGCTTCTCCTCCGATTTATGGCGTGCGCCTTGATGTTGTCACACAAAGCGCAGGGCCCTACAGTTTTACGCCGACTCCGAGCGTAAGGTGGGCTCCGAGCTTCTGAGGTGAACACAATGGAGACCGAAGAAGATTCTTTTCCCATTTAACCCTTCTGCAGTGTTTTGAATAAACCCGTTATTATAATGTTTTGGGTAAATTTGACCCAATGACACAAATTAGTAAATTTTAAGAAAAAAACGGTTTTTCAATTTTAATTCAATTAATATTTTATTTATCACATGCAGACACTTTATCGGCAAGAGCTGTATGCTTACCGATTCAAAGTTTCCCTTAAATACTAAATAATAATGTGGGTCAAAATGACCCAGAAATACTGTGGGTGTATGGAAAAACTATGTCGCCTTCTTGAAAACAAAATGAAATAAAAAATTTTTATTTTTTGAAAAACCATAGCTGATTATGCTTTTAACGAATAAACAACGCAGCAGCTTTACCTAACTCTGTAACTAAAGAATTTTTTCATGAAAATTGGGTAATTTTGACCCAATCATTGCAGGAGGGTTACAAGGTCAAAGCCGAAAGTTAGAAACTGCATAAGCCATATATATTTTCTGGTACAGCCTCGGTGAATTCCAGTAAAAAAGTGGCATTGCCTGCTGCTTGCGGAAATATTTTATAGTGAAAGAGGACAAGCAAAGTTTCGCCTGAGTGATATATAAAGGATTACCACCTATCAAAACACGACTATATTTGCAGACACAACTTTTGAAATGAAAAAGATTGTATCATAGGTGCCATTTGGCGCTCAGCAGCCGGATTCCAACATGTGCTGTCGCCAATTTTGATTGCCAAAAATCTCCAAAAGAATAGCAGATGCCACTAACAATACGCAACATCTAGATGCATGCCCGCCACACTGCCAGATTTGGCTGATTACGCATCGCATGTGTTACTCTTCCATGTTCTATACTTTTAGGTCCTACTCATTTCATTTTAGCGACGAAAATTTACCGTAGCGATTGTCAGAACTCCACTGCAGTAGTCAATTGAATAGAAAAAAGTTGACGATGTTGCAAAGATATGAAAGCATGGGCGCCCTCAAAAAATTTTAGTAAAGAGAAATTCGCTGCCCGAGGTTTAGAGCCCAGATATCTCGAATGGCACGCAAGTGCTTTGCTCACACTTNGTTCTATACTTTTAGGTCCTACTCATTTCATTTTAGCGACGAAAATTTACAGTAGCGATTGTCAGAACTCCACTGCAGTAGTCAATTGAATAGAAAAAAGTTGACGATGTTGCAAAGATATGAAAGCATGCCGCTGCCCGAGGTTTAGAGCCCAGATATCTCGAATGGCACGCAAGTGCTTTGCTCACACACTGAGGATACTAGTGGTAGAAAACACAAGATGCCAAAAGAACACGAATCAAAATCGATTTTATACTGATGGTATCAAGCTAGATAACAAAGTAGGCGAAAGATTATACGTTGATCAACACAGAATTATGGCGTAATTTCATCTTCCAGACCATTGTAGTTATTTTCAACACTATACTAACTAGAAGCTAATGTCAAATGGCAGGTAAAACCAATTTATATCTTCGATAGTCAGGCTGGCATAAAGGCAATTGATTCCGTATCTGTTATGGGTACCAGGACTGTGAAACATATCAGGGAACGTGAAAGGAGACGAGCTTGCTAGAGAGGGTACTTCCACACCACTCTTACCGGCCTGAAAGAGGTACAGCATGCCGCACATTTCCTGTAAATTAATGATTGTGTTACAAGTCCTAAAACAAGCGCGTACGAAGTGGGAATATGCTAGTACCCGCAACACAACCAAGTTCTTGTTACTACATAGAAGAGCTTTAAAAGAAGGGAAGTATCGTCTGCTATGAGCCTATTTACAGGCCACATTCATATAGGCGGACACACAGAGCAGTTAGTACTGCTGAGAGAACTGTTGTGAGAGTGCTTAACATGCATTAGACCACCCAAATTTTTTGGGCGCAGAATTTTTAAACAATCTAACCCCAGAAAACGGTAACCGCTGAAATTCGTTGACTATACGAATTGCTCCAATGGGGAGTAGGCGTTGGGAGAGCTCGGTGGTATCTCAAAGGGCCCAATTTTAGACCAATGTGTGCTGGTAGTAATCTATTATAAATAAGGTACCTTAAGTCATAGTATTTGGGAAAACGATGTGTAAAACAAGAAAATTTCCACCTCAAGTTTTCCATAGATTAAAACAGAATAAGTTCTTCTCAGACAAATTAAAAAAAGCAGAACTTATCCAAAACAGAAACGAGAGGTACTCGAACGTTAATATCGACAATGCCATATGCTCTAGTTTACGGCAATACGAGCGACCCTCCTATTTCTCATGTATGTAAATTTAATTCGAGTTTGATAAAATTTCGTCTAATTTAGAAATCTATTTTTATTTGATGTTAAAATTATTTGCAACTAAAATTGAATTTGTGCAGTTTATTTTATATATGTACGTATTTTTAAATTTTTGCATTGTTACAGAAAGAATGAATGAGACTGATGTAAATGAGTTAGTTCCTTGTCAACCCTGGAGTAACAGGGTTTCAAAAATGGCTCAACCAAATTTGGATTTTATGGGTAAGTATTATAGATACTGTTGCTAATTTATCTTTACCATAAAAGTGTTATTATTGTTATAAAAGTGTTTATAAAAAAAACTATATTTTTGGAGGTATTTTAAAATCGGTCCAGCTCACGTAAATCTCAATATTTTTCCGCAAAAAATATTATTAATTTTAAGTGTAACAGTCCGATCATTTATCCTTAAGTGACAGAATACTTGCGACTGGTCGGTATAAATTCAGAGTTTCCGAAAGAGATTTGGTTGTTTTGTTAAAAAATGTACTGTACTGTAGGGTTACCCTTTTTGGTCGGAACCAGGCACAAAAAACGTGTGCTGAAAACAGCCCATTGTACTTACCCTTAATGCTGTTTCACACGCTTCAGTTGCCGGTTAACCGACAGCCGGTTTGGCGCCAGAAAGTGTATGTATACCTATCTGAGGTCTCACACCAGCCGGTGCCTGGTTGCATACATTTTATGCGGTCGATTTGACTTTTATTTGGTATGCTAACGATCTATAAATTTTGCACTTTATTCTGCTTAATATTTTTGGTTTTGAACACGAAGAAGGGAATACGAAGACAACTACCAATATGAAAACAAATACGAAGGCCAAGACCAATACTAACACGAGTAGCAAAAGGTATATGGAGACGAATACGAACACGAATCTGAAGAATATCCGAAGACCAATACGAATAAGGAGATGAAAACGAAGACACATACGAAGGTGTTACGAATACAAATATAAAAACGAAAATAAGTATGAACACGAATACGAAGAGGAATATGGGGTTGGAAGCGAGGTTGAATATGAATAGATAGACCAACCAAAGACAAATGGAAGCACAAATGTGAAAATGAATAGCAAGATGAATTCGGATACGAAGGCAAGTACGAATATGAAGATAAATACGAAGAAGAGGATGAATACGAAGATGATTGCGAAAACGAATACAAAGACCGCACTACAATGAATACGAATACGACGACGAAGGTACGAATACGAATAGGAAAACAGCGCCTAAAGCGAATATGAAAGTGAATTCGAAACGTACTATGTATACGCATATGAAGACAGCGACTAAAAGGAAGGCTAAAACGTCTTCGGGACCCTTAAAAAAACTAGAAAATGGCCAATTTTCGGAATTAATTGGTACTCCTTGAGGTCTTTTCATTGCAAAGAAAGTGCTGAAGAAGCTAACGAGCTAGCCAAAGAGAGCGTTCTCTTTGGCATTGCTAACAGGGTATTGTTTCCTAGGAAGTGTAACCGTGAAATTTAACTATCACAAAGGCCGAAAGTGTCTAAAAAGACGCCAAAGAAACGAAATGTTCTTCAGTATTACATTTGTGGGTCGTAAACTTATGTGGCAATATTATGGACATTATGTATCTTCGGCTATGTGAGTTCTTTTGTAGGCAGCCAGCATAAACTAACATAACCTAAGTTGTGTACTAAACCTTAATAACCTTCAAATTGTTGACACTTGGAATCAATTTCACTGGCTAAAGATATGACTCAGTTTGTATTTCATAGCAAATTGTTATTTGTTTGAAGCAAATACAACATAATGTGGGTGTTCACGCTTGCTTGGTTACCCGGTAATCTGGTAAAAAATTATTATTCCATAATGTATTTTATTATTGTAAGGTTAATAAAAAGTATAACGACATAACCAGATAACCTGATAAGTAGACAGGTGTGATACATATATATGTACTATATCGTCGATGTTTTTGCAAAACCACCCATCGACCAATTGCATAACCGCCTATCTTACGGTACTCAAACTTTACAGGAGAGCGTAAAACCGGGGTTTCTTTGAAGGCATTGCGTTGATACACTGAGAAAAGAGTTTAGTTACAACAACTAATTATGTTTTTTCTCAACACGGGATTTGGTTATAGGTACACGATTTGGTTACAGTTACCAAATATTGTGGTAAGGGAAATATATTTAGCTGACTCTTTTCTGAGTGTAGGCGGTATATTCTCTAACTATTATTTTACAAATCTGTTGTTTTAATAACGATTTTACCATTTCTATCATTTGCTCATTTTTGGCACAATAGCGATTTAGGCGGCTTTGCAACTGGGCGATGGGCGATTTTGCAAAAACATCGGCGATATCGTTCGTACAATATCGCAAAATAACTTAATCGACCAAGTCTAATGTACTTTTAAAATTTTTTCTTGCCAAATAAGGCCAAATAGCAAATTGATCCTTAATAAATGCACATTGTACACACTTCCATTTTAAATTTATTTATACATTGCTCTTGCGCTTTTGCAGCTCCCGAGACTCAATTAACTTCGAAGGGCAGCCTACTTAGTGATATGTTTTCATTGGGTTTAGTAATTTGTGCTGTATTCAACAGTGGTCGACCGCTTATACAAGCCGGTAATATAGTTTCGAATTATATGAAGCAATTGGAAACGGTAAGTAATTTACTATACATATTTTTTTAAATATTTACGATGTGTTGCATACATATTTGCTCAAAAACGTAAGTACATACGTATTTCAAGAGCAAGTATTTAAATGCAACACGAGATGAGTTTATGTATTTAGGTTTGTTTTAATGCGATTTATTTTGTTTCATCAAACTTGCTTTAGTTGTTAATTTTATTGTTTTTCTTTAATCTACTTTGATGATATCTATTCACAAGGCAACTAGATATTTTCCATACATTTATTTGTATATCCTTGTCCACGCAATTTCACACCTTTTCATCTGCCATTTTCCGTAAATCACTGCAGCAGACAGCACTCACCTTAACGGCAGCCATGCTGTCTGTCACTCAGCAACAATTGTAAGCAACAGTTTTCTTCAAAGCCTAATTAGATTTCTAACTTTATTTATTCAAACACACAAAAAACGTAAAGAGTAGCATGAAGTAGCAATTAAAAGTTCAAAACTCAACGCCTGCATTGAAAAAAAAAAACTAACGGGTGGGCTGTAATACCTACCCGTCATTTAAACCAGCTCGTTATATCGCGCTTCGTGTTTGCGGCAGCCATAACAACTTGTGCTATTAACTAAGCATTTAAATCTTGGTAGCCGTCTGCCACACAGTTGAGATTCGGGGTAGCCACTTTTTCGATGTACGTACTAGGTATCAACCCCGACTACAGGTGAACTATGCAAGACCAGTTATTGAAAATAACAGTTATTTTCAAAGTTTAAATTCAAAAAGTCAGACGAAGTGAATTTGCGTGTTGCTTGTTAAAGCATGTTCACATTATCACATTCGTAATTTATAAGCAAAGCGTGCTAAAATAAAGTTATTTCGCCTTGTAAAATCTATCAATAAATTAAATAGAAATGAGATAATAGCTCTGATCCAGTACTCCATGAACTTACAGGTTTTTACACGTATTGCAGGAAGTTACAGGAAAAATATTCCCGTACTCCAAACTCCTGCAAATGAGAGCGATTTTTTGAGAGTTGTATAGAGAATGAAGTTTTACCCGAACCTTTTCTTCTGGTGAAATAATGAAAAGTGTCAAGCGATCGGCTGTTTGACGTTTTTACCGTAAGGGCCGGTTGCTCAAAGCCTGGTTGACACTAATCTTTGGTTAACATCATTATCGACGTCTTCGAATCCATGAATATAACACGATGTCGGTAACGTCGATAACGATGTTTAACCGAAGATTAGTGTCGACGAGGCTTTGAGCAACCGGCCCTAAAAATTCGTTTTTTGTTCCCGTACTTTTTGGTTGTTACTCATTTTTTACTCTCACTTCAGAGAGTAATTTCGCTGTTTGACCTTTTTACAGGATTTTAGACGAAAAGTATTGGATCAGAGCTAATTTATCATAAATCAAGAATCAAATTAAGAAAAAATTTACTTGTCATTTTTTAGATGCCACTGTTGAGGAAATTTATTAATATAATGCCAACAGGTATGCAAATGTTTTCTTAGGAATATTAATCTTAAATGATTTTTTTTTTTTTTTTTTTATCTGCATTTTTCCAGTGTTTTTTTTCAATCTTAAACAGTTAGGAGTTGACAAATTATCAAAAGTAAAAGTTCAAATTTGACTATTATGTTTTCGACCAAAAGTCAAATTTGAATCTTATTTTGGATCGACTAAAAATAACGATTATTTATCAACTTCTTTGACATAAAGCATAACAGTTAAGGGCCGTTTACATACGACCTTCCTCGCTTTGCTTGACAGTACGAACTTTGATAACGCATGAAAGGTATACTACAATAAAAGCTTTGACGGCTTCTGCGTTCTCCTTTTCCTCTATATTTGACCTGTGTAAAATAGATAACAATATAATAATATGCATTATTAATTCATATTTACCTTATTTTTGTCTTTCAATGCAAATGCAAGTGCGCGAGAAAAGATACATGTAAACAGCTGATTGCCAAAGCGCGCAAAAATTGAGAGTTTCCCATGATTTTGCTTTACTACTTTCCCCGCATTCTATTTAGCAAGACTCATATAAAATCATGTATATGAAATTATTTCAAAAATTCCAGTAGAAACTGAGTGCATAAACACCATTTTAGGGCGAATTAAAATCCTGATCGAGACCTTTCCGTCGAAAAAAGGATTTAAATAAATAATTGGGTGACCGAAAAAAAAAATTCACCCAAAATTTTCTCTCGGCATAAGTGTTCAAATAAAAAAATAATATTTCTCGGAATACCACATAATGTATCTTTGTAAGATATATGTAAAATATATAATAAGTATATACATATCGGATACCGTATTCAAAAGAGGCACAACTCAAAATTTAGCATTTTTGAAATTAAGCGCTAAAAATGTACATAGAGCTTTTATTTACCTTTCAGCAAAGCAGGAGCAAATCTTTGTTATAATTTGTTAAAAAAACTAAGGTAAAGACTCCCTTGTCCATATGATTATCATGTGCTAAGAAATAATTTTTCGCATTTTCTTACAAATGTGTAATTTTGAGTTGTGACCCTTTTGAAGTCGGTGTATGATATGTAGATTACTAAAAAAGAAACAGATCCATATTAAATGCAATCAAAATGTGTACGTACGCATGTTTTTTTTATACAAGGAGAACGCATCGAAAGCATAACCCTCGTAGAGTGGAACTTCAATCCGAACTAAAACTCCTTGTCTGTCCTCTGTACCGTATACCCCCCTTCCCTTGACTTGCGCCATCTGTCATTCATTAGTGGAAATACATAAAATACACCCACATAGTTTTTGCCTCCATTTGTCATTTCCAGTACCTTTAACAAATAAACATACCTGGAAGATATCAACCAATACTTCACATAAAAAGTAAAATCATTCGAGCGGTTTAACACATAAACAAAATGGTAAATGACTTCAGAGAGAGGTACGAAGCGAAACACGATTTTTGTTAGTCGAATCGACTAACGAAGCACGTATAGGGTTAAACACTTTTTTTCGCTGCCTGAACTTTCTTGGCTACATCTCTGCCATAATTTGCTTCTTCTTTTGTATTTGGCATTACAACCGTTTGTCGGTTTGGGCCGAGACCAAAAAGCTTCGCCAGTTGCTTCTCACCTTTGCAGTTTTCCGCCAGTTGTTCATCCCAAGTGCGGAAAGGTCCTTCTGCACTTGGTCCTTCCATTGTGTTCATGGGCGCCTTTACTTTCGTTCTACACCAATGCATAGTCGAAGGACTTTTTTATCAGAGCGTCGTCATCCATTCGCACAACATACCCAAGCCATCGAAATCGTTGTTATTTTTATGCGCTTAACTACACATGTCCATGCTTTAAAAAGCTCGTACAGGAAAGGGCCATAGATTCTCCCCAAAGTCCCCAAAGCCTTCTTATGTTTGTTAGACGTCGTGTATTCTGTCGCGTCATATAAAAGAACGAAAATGATAAGGGATTTGCAGAGTGGCATAGTCTTGTTTATTCGGAAAACAAAATTGGAAGGTCTCAACCTTCCAGTGCTTAGAGGCGTAAACCTTAGTCTTTCCATGGATATGAAATATCTAGGGGATACGAAGCTGACATGAAAAACTCACATTGATCAGAAAGTAAATCGAGCGCTGAAAGTTTTCGGTCAGTGTCGGAGAAGGTTTAGTAAGGCTTGGGGCCTGAGGGCGGCTATGGCATTCTGAATATACTTACATAGTTTTAGTCAGACCAATCGTCACGTACGCTGCTGTAGTATCGTGGCGCAAAACCATGGATTCCTCCGTAACTTATATATGCGTTTCCTCTAAAAACACTAAAACTCGTCACAGTTATCGGTTGTGTTTTTTGTCAGTTTCGCCTGCTTTGAGTAGCAACAACACATATGGTACTCGCTCAAAATCTAAATCAAGTGATAGTGTTACTGCAAAAGTGCCAAAATTAACGAATTCGCGTGCTAGTGCCCCCTCTGCTAAGTCTTCAGTTAATACTAATGCTGCTGCTGGTACTTTGATTTTGCCCAATACTGCTGTTGGGCAATCAGTAGCGAATTCGACACCTGTTAGTGCTCTCACCACTCACATGCGTTCGTTGGATACCGAAGGGGAGAATGCGCTGCTTCAATCTCATTGTGCGCTAGGTAATTCTGTTGCTGTTACTTCTGCTGCTGCCGCACGCCCTATTACTAGTTCTGTTCTTTGGAACAATAATGTCAATGCTGGGGCTGCGAATGTAACGAACGAGATAAACAAAACTGCTGCTTCGTTGGATGCTGATGTACAAAGTGAGCCTATTATTGTTGCTGAAAATGCAGTGCAGTCACAGTGGTCTACCGTTGAAAAAAATTAAATAAAAACCAAAAACTATTATTGGTTCTAATGCAGATATGGGACTGGAAGTGGTTCAAAGACTTAAGTGGCTGCACCTGTCATCGTTCGGGTCGTCTGTTAAGGAGGAGCACATACTAAATTATATTGCGACTAAAGTATGTTTAAATAAAAATTATTTGTCTTGCTACAAATTAGTGAAAAAGGGCACTCCAGCTGCACAATTAAAGAGAGCAAATTTGGTGCATTTCTGTTCGTTTGGTCCATTGGTCCATTGGTCCAATTCTTTTTAAAATGGTCCATTTCACAAGCCTTTGGTTAGGTTATTATCACCCTTTCACTTCATGGAATAGTTTCAGTGATCGGACTTCAAAAAAATTCTGTGTGGTAGAATCTGGAAAAAAAATGTGGTAGATTTAAAAAAAATGTGGTAGATCTCTGGGTTTGGATCAAACTTTGTAAAAAAATTTAAAAAATTATGCAAGGTCTCACCTAAATTGCAAACTTTTTAATTAGACTCTAAAACATATTTAATTTTAGCATAATAAAGTGCAAAATAGAAGTTGCTAAAAATTGCGTTGAGTTTTGGCAATTTTTTCCTTGACAGGGTAAAGCAGTTCCTTCCATATCAAGATATTTTTCGAACATAGTTTAAGAGATTTCTGCAACCTTGCGGAGTGCTGCCAGCTTTTCTTTTTATCACATCACGAAGTAGCAAACAAATGTGGCACGTTCCGGAAACAGCCAATTAGGATTTGCCGATTTTGACAATTCTCAAGGAAAAAAGTAAACAACGCCTCAGAAACTTTTGGTGCACTTAAATTTGCTAATAATTTCACAAAAATTTGCCGCTTTTTAACATTTTCGCTATTAATTCTTTTTATAAATCATATATTTTGCAATTTAACACAATAAACCACGTTTCCTGTCGAAAAATTTATTACTGAGAAAATTTACTATTTTACAGTTAAGTTTATCCTCCCATTCGGCTTTGTTTACTTTTACATGAGAGATTTCATCGTCGCCGGGAATGCGGAATCTTGTATTATATCATTCTTGTTACTATATAGTGTTTAGTGTTGAACAATTTCCGCTCTTATAATTAAGAAAATTATGTCGAGCAAAAATAAAAATAATCAAAAACGCGAATATGTGGTAGATTTCAGACCTTGAGTGGTAGATGTGGTAGATCTCAAAAAGGTGGTAGATCTACCACAATGTGGTAGAAGTCCGATCACTGAATAGTTTCGCGTTTTCAATTTTTTCTATTTAATTGATGAATATTCCGCCCTATGTTGAATATCGTCATTGTCAGTAAAAGTGACGATACGGCCATCGTCAGCCACTGACGCGCTGACGATCGTCGACGATGACGATATTCCGCATAGGGCCGATTGGCAACAGCTGCTAAAAGTGTAAAGACGCCTTGCCACTGATCTTCAAATATGGCATGGCTAATCATCTGTCAAAGCACGCTTCAAAAAATATCGCGTTTTTTTGCTAATTTCAATTACTCGGTGACCAATATTAAAGTGGCTGGCAAAAATATGCAAAGGTAGCAAAACTTAAATCATAGCATTTAGCACAAGAAAATAATATTCGATTTCATTCGAAAAGATATTAAACATCTTGAAATTATTATACTACATAAAGTTCTTTCTGACAATGATGTATCAATTTTGCCGTTACTCGACCAATTTCCTGCATTGGTAAATGATGCAGACATAATTGAATTTCAATTTCGCAAATTGCGGCTGAGAGAAGGTAACTTCAAAAACTGTACCAATGTAGAACGTTTTTGGGATCAAGTAAGTTTGATTAAAAATGGATTTAGTGAAGCGGCCTTTGGATTGGACAATTGTGTGATTTAGCTCATAATATTTTTATTCTGCCACACAGTTCCGCAGCAGTTGAGCGCAAATTTTTTGATTTAGCATTAATAAAAACGAAATTAAGAAACAAATTATAATTTAAAACTTTAAATAATATAATGTTAATAATATACAATTGTAATGCACGCACTTTGGATGCCATATAAAAAAAAAATCGTTATAAAAACTGAATTGGCAAAGAGGAATTAACTCCACTCAATTTGCCGATGTAAATAATAAAAATTGGTCCATTTTTTGGTCCGAAAAATAAATTGGAAATGGCAATCGTGTGCCTAAGTGGTTGGAAAAAATGTTTTTGGTTTTTTCGGCCAGCCACAATTCTATTCAATTCCAGCCAATGGTTTCTGTAAAACCCATCTCAATTTTTTTCACGCAAAAACAAATCTTTCACACTAACTACTACGACTACATACATCAACTAAAGTCACCGAACTAGGCGAGATTTCGAAAGCTAAGAGAGAAAACAATTGTAAACTGACTAGGCACGAGTACGTACGTTATGTAGTTTGTTTTTTGTTTTTTGTTTTTTCTTGTTGTTTCTGAAGATTAGTCAGCTTGAATTGTTTGCTTAAGGAGGGTCCGAATGCTATCCTAGTGAAATTCAGCATTGAAGAGGCTCAAGTTTAAATTTCAAGTGAACACAAGTGTAGAAAGTTTATGTGCAAAGTGCTATTGACATTGATAAAGAATGGAACGCATGAATAAAAGTACAAATGCAGGCGGCAGAAGATTAAGCTTATCGTATCGCTGAGTGTTTGATTGAAATTTTTGAGGGAAGCGTAAAATGAAAAGTACTTTGTTTTTTATTTGGCTGCCTAAATTTTTCTATGGCTATTGAGTTTTAATTAAACGTCGGTTGATAGTTGTAGATAGGCTCTTTTTGTTGAAATGTTAAAATAGAAAAAATAAAAAATTACTAAGTACATTAATGGCTATCATCTAGCTACGTTAATGCCTGGTATTTCATTTAAGATTAAATCTGGCAGCAACTGTTGAAAAGATCTTTTCCGAACAACTGATTCTTTTATAAGCAGCAAAGAAGTGTGCAGGCACATATGAGATAATGAAACAAATTTGAAAGAATCTTTTTCCAAACATTTGCTTGTTAGAAAAACTTAGAGGAAAGCATTCACGTGTATGGCGTTCTTGGTAATTTTTGTGTGGCTCGTTTTTAAGATAATCTTATTTTTTTTCCTTTTCAATTAAAATTTGTTTCATTGTATTATATTCTAGCATTTAATGAAGCAAAAACTACAGTTAAATTTCAATACCTTATTTTTACATAATTCATTTTTCACAGCTGGAAGAATCTGTGCAGAAAATGTTGCCGCGTGTACCGGTACCACTGCAGGAGGCCACCTCCCGTTTGGTCAGTCGAGATCCCACCGCAAGGCCGACGGCGCAACTTTTGCAGTTAATTAAGTATTTTGTGTAAGTATAAAAAAAATCCGCTTTATTTTAGTTTGTAAGGCTTCTTTTTTAACTACATACGTTCGGTTAGAATAAAGGTAACACCAGATAGAATATTTATTCCGCGTCGTAGGGATACTTTTGACTGACATTAGACTGAACTCTGTGTTCTTGAATGGAAGACTTCACTTGGGTATGCTTGCATTGAGGCAACTGGTAGAAATCGACCATCTTTCTACTTTTAACGCGCGCCAATGCGACACAACAACAATTTATAGAACAAATTAAATTTTGCCAATCAAATTGAAGCGTTTTACTAACAGCATTGTTTTCATTGTGGCATCCAGTTCTGTGTGTCTTACTAGTGAAAGGCATCCCCGCGACGCAAAAAATATTTTATATCTGGCAAACCCATAAGAAAGCGTATCTGCAGAGTACTATACTTTTACAAGGATACAAATTAGTTCCGGGCGAGGAAAGCACAATTAAGATACGGACCGGTTATTTCACTTGCACCACCACTCTCTTTGCCATACTGGCGGAAGAGAATGGCCCCAGCAGCGTTGCCGCTTTGGTAATTTTTAACCAAAATTCGTATTTATTTTCTTTATTTATCAAATTTGGTAATTTAGTAATTTATTTTTCAATTTGATAACTTATTCAATTCGGTCCTACATGTCTCATAGGTCAATACAGGTTCTGATTCCACATTAGGAAGGGCCCGTAAGCGTTTCGTTTTTTTTTTTTAGAAATAATCCTGAATTTTTTGCAATGGCGTGATGTTTAACAAACTTCTTAAAAGTGGCTATTGCTGTATCTACCGTGTCGTTTCCCGGAAAGTTAGGGGTGGTCGTATGTTCCTTGTCAGCTTTGCATTTGTCATCAATATATAGCGGGTGAACCCCGCCAACCCTATGAGAATTCTATGCAAATAATCCCCCATTGCAAAGAATGAATGATCAGATGTTTTCAGTTGTTTCGTGGTAATGGTGTAATAAACATCAGGGTATTATTACTGGCAGTCTCCTAAAGATAAACAAAGTTTTCCGAACGAAAAATATTAATTTCAAAAAATTCTATACCATTTCTACGAAATTAAAAAAAACAGCGGTATATTTTTTCCGTATGGAACAATCCTAGGAGTGAGAGCATTAAAATTCCGACTTTGTTTTTTCACATGCATTTTTGGACCACCCTATCCCACACTATTAGCTTTTTTGTATGCTCCTGAAAATTTTGTGCCCTACTTATTTTTTTCAACTACTACTCCTTGGTATTTGGTGAATTCCCACAAATTTATTGCCGTACCGTCCAGTACCGCAAGCCTTTATTTAGGCGATCTTTTATTTTCTTGTGAATAGCTAATGGTCTGTTTTTTTCAGGTTAACTCCCGTAGTTCAATCTGCATGGTGTCGCACAGTGTTACTAATAATTGAACGCTTGCAACCATCGCAAGGTCGTTAGGCAAAAAAAAGATTGTCCAATAAATAAGAGTCGCCTCTTACCAGGCAATGTCAAATGTTTTAGTGTATTTCTGTCATAAAAGAGCCTCTCAGAAAAACTACCAGCCATTGGAAGAAGCTGTTGAACTTTTTTTATTATTTAACTTCGGCCATCAAACCATTACGGGCCACTGGCCTACAGACAAACATGCAGCGAGAATGGGGCTGCCAGCTAGAAGGTAGAGAAGAAAGTGTCCAGCATTTCCTTTGTGAATGTCAAGACCTAGTGGCTGTTAGACATTAAGCACTTGGGGGACACATACACACCAAACTACCAGATAAATATATCAGGATTTGCTATAGGCGAAATCAGCAAATTCGCAAGGGAATCAAGATGGTTTTAACAAAAAAAAATCAAAATATATATACGTAGATATTAATAATTTCCACGAAATATGCATCAAAATGGCTCCAGACGCTCTAGTTGTGTCGTAGTCAGTTACTATGAAGCACTGCTATCAACCAACCAACCGGTCAACAAGGCTATTGTCAAAAACTGCTTAATATCTCCTTCATCAACGTCGAAACTCAAATTGTCCTGCATCTCGGCAAAGCTACCCGCATAGATATCTGCTGTGATTTAGCAGATGGGAGCGCAGATGACTTTTAGCACTGCTGGCTGATGATGAGACGGCTCTGCAAGGATTAGGTAGGATGCTTTTTGGGCGCGACGCACAGTGCTTCTCTTCCATATGAAATGTGGACAAAAATAGAATTATGGCCGGATTTAAATGAAAATTCACTTTTTAGTAAAATGGAGGACGCTTAATTCAAAAATGAATTTTTTTTTTGATAACTTTTATATTTTCACTGTAAATGCAGTTTGAAGTTGAAAATTTGGGTTCTTGTGGCTTTTACATATGTAAGTTTCTTCTTTCGAAAGCTAAAAACCCGTACCATTTAATAAAATAATTGAAAATGACATATTTTTTATTCATTCCATTAAAATTTAACATTTTTTGAAATTTTGATTAAAAAAATTTGTTTTTCTGGAATACCGCAGGGACACCCTGTGTTTAATTTTATTCCAAAATTTGTATCCCTGTAGTTCTCTACCATCTATATGGCAATAAAAAACGTCAAACCAACATTTTATTTCAATGAATGTATTTTTGACATTTGTTTCCGTGAAGAGCTTAGGTATGGATATGCTCTTATTAAAATTCTTTGTATAAAATTTGTCGACTTTAGTGGCTTCCTGGCGGCATATTGTTTATTTTATAGTGAAATTTCTATTTAATTCTTTTTCGTGGATAAATTACCTTACAAAAATACCAAACACGTTCACATTGCAGACAACGAATTTTTCGATTTTAGGCGGCACTGGGGCGCGGTATTGAAAGCCGGACGCCAGAGCTCTCTGACTTTCAACAATCTGATGCTCTTTATTCGATCTATTTAAAATAGATTAAAAGGAAAATTTAAACTGTGGAATGGACGGTATGCAGTCTAATACGGCTTTCCCACGGCACCCCAATTACATAGTTCGCTCTCTCATTCGTAATTCGCACTCCAATTACCCTTCGAATTACCTAATTCGCCATACAAAATTTTGAGAGCGAATTACCTCATTTGTTGGTAATTCAGATGCAATTACCATGCGAATTACGAACAAATCGGTGCCGTCTCTGATTTTCATCGGAAATTTATCGAAACTAGCTCACAAATCAAACCTTGCATTTTTTCTGAGTACGAAAAGTAAAGTTTATAAATGTGTATATCCCTAATTTAATAAGGAAACTTATAAATTTTTAGGAAGAACCTACATTTTGCATAAATTTTGCACCCAAGAAAAACAAAAACAAGTAAGAGCAGCGCTGTCTTCGGCTATGCCGAAGGCTTCATACCTTTCATGAACATCTGCAAATTTTACTTTGACAGATTACTGCTTTTGAATACATCTGCATACATCGATAGAGGAGTTACATACTTATATAAAAAATCGCATCTAAACAATCAGAGGTATGGAAGATATACTTTATATGGCACCAATCTAAGTGATTTTCACTGCTATGTGATCGGTATGTAAACCGGTAACACAATTTATTGGGTTTAGTTTCCTACATAAAGGAGATATATGGCAAAAACTGGTATCTGAACAATCAGTGCTATAGGAGATAAAGCTTATACAGCATAGATTTTGACGATTTTCTCAGTAGACTTTGTATTATTATTTATAAAATATCTTACGAAATTTATCGGTTTTAGCTGTTCAAATAAAGGAGTTTTACAGTAAAATCCCATATCTGAACAATCAGATGTATGGAAGATATATGTTGTAGTCATCCGATCCTTGTTATTTTCACTGTAAGTATTCTGTTAATAATGAGTGAAAATGGTGCGAAATTTCATGTTCCTAGCTGCATAAATGGAGGAGTTATGATAAAAGACCTCATATCTGAACAATCAGTTGTATGGGGGCTGCAGGTTATAGTGACCCGATCTTTGTTATTTTCGCTGTAAGTCTTCTGTTGATAATGAGTGAAAACAGCGCGAAATTTCATGGTCCTAGCTACATAAATGGATGAATTATAACGAAAAATCTCATATCTGAACAATCAGTTGTATGGGAGCTATAGGTTATAGTTACCCGATCTTTTTAATTTTCACTGTAAGTTTTCTGTTGATAATTATTGAAAACAGTGCGGAATTTCCTGTTCCCAGCTATATAAATGGAGGAGTTATAACGGAAAATTTTATATCTGAACAATCAGTTGTATGGGAGCTATAGGTTATAGTGACCCGATCTTTGTAATTTTCACTGTAAGTATTCTGTTGATAATGGGTGCAAGTACTGCAAAATTTCATGTTCGTAGCTGCATAAATGGAGAAGTTATAACGAAAAATCTCATATCTGAACAATCAGTTGTATGGGAGCTATATGTTATAGTGGTCCGATTCTTCCGGTTCCGACAAATGATTAATACATTATAAAAATACACCCACCTACCAAATTTGATCCGGATATCTCGAAAACTGAGAGACTAGATTGCATACAAACAGACAGACAGACGGACAGACGGACAGACGGACAGACGGACATGGATAAATCAACTCAGCTCGACGTTCTGATCATATAAGTATACATTTTGATGGGTCTATCTCTTTTTGTTCTGGTACTTACAAACATCGGACCAAAGTTATAATACCATTTCATGCTCATGAAAGGTATAAAAAACAAAACACAGACAGAGAACTGTCAAATTGAATTGAGAATGTGCCCGCGGGAATGGGGTAATTCGTTATCGTTATTGGGGGAGCGAAGAAAATAATTCAGGATGCCGTGGGAAAATGGTATAAGTTTTCTGCACGCGCGTTGTTTGTGTTGGTCTTGTCAAAAAGCCTTTGTCAAAAGTGTGTTCAAAAGCATATTAGTTACGGTCAGGATATGCCAACTCGCCCTTGAGTCAACTAATTAACAACGGCATCCAGTGGCGAGAGTTTTAATCAGCTTTAAGGCGATTACTTAAATATCTTCAACCTCCACATTAATTATTTACTATACGTAGGTGCATACATACGTACAGCCTTGTAAAATGCGGTTACCAAGCAATTCATCCTACTTAGTAGAACAAAATAGGAGCTGAGTACTTACGCATATTCAGGGAGACTTATTTTGTATACATATATGGATGTACCTATTTAATTAGTGGGAGTAGTATGCATCCATGCAGGCACAAATATCTACAAACACTCAAGGATCATTACATATATATTTATATGCAGACAGAAATAAGCATACATATGTATACATATGTATGTACGAGTATATATACGCCTTGAGTGTGGTTGTTGCCTTTAAGACTTGCCAAACTAATATGTTTTTTTTCTTCGCTGATGGTGTCTTCAATGTGGTTTATTTAACTTAACCTTATGTTGATTGACAAGTGTTACGCTTTCTCGAGACTGCGATTTATTGAGACATAATCTTACTGAGCCACTTAAGTGTGCATTAGGGTGGAACAAAAAAAAAATAAATTATTCTATTTCGAAATTCAAAGAGTGCGTAGAAGTTGCGTAACATGATCACATTGAACCGTGGTAAGAAGTTTTATGTTCGGATAATATTTACGGTCGCTTTAAATTTTCTAAAAATCTCCCAAAATTTAGTTGTTTTATACTTTTTTAATATTTTCTAGAAATCGTTTTTGTTATTTTGTTACTTTTGGCCTAGTAATAATTATGTTCAACCATTTTTATTGAACCTGAGGCCGTTGGGATGACAAATGAAAAAGTGGAAAAAGCAACAACAGCTTACATGGCGAACTTAGCTCAGGGGTAAGACCACTGTGAACTCGATGAAGAAATCTGATGAGGAGATGTGGTGATCTCCGAAATAGGTTAGGTTATCCTGGCTGCCCACATCCTGTACAGGAAAAGAGCACACTCATGCCTCCATGGGCCCATTGTGGTGTCATATTAGAGACTCCTAGCGTCTCTCCTCTTACCTTAGAAACGAAACCAATTTGTAGCTCTGCTGAAGCCAAACACTCAAAAGAATAGTGGAGAAGCGAGCGCCGACAAGCCCTTGCCAAAGCGGGACTGTGGCATAAGTAATGTGTCACGATTTCGATTTCTTCCTCATCGCGGCAGCTACGACAGTAATAGTTTGACTGCAAACCCATCCTGGCAGCGTGGGTTCCCATAAGGCAGTGCCCGGTGAGAACTCCAATCACATATTGGAGCATTGGTCGCTCCAAACGATAGAGAGGGCGAGATCCACGCTTATATAGCCTAGGCCAGATGTCTCTTGATACCCTTCACATGGGCTCCGCAGACCATCTTGTATTTGCCCGTTCGATGAAGTTATTCTGAAGCCAGAGTTTACAAGAAGATAACGCAATGCCCGCATTACAAGCGGTACTGATCGCAGACAGTAGGGTTCCTTTCCGAGCCAGCTCGTCTGTAACACAGTTGCCCGTATGTCCCTATGACGTGGCACCCATACTACTTGAGTAGACTAACTCCTTGCTATTTAGAGTACGTCTACATTCCATGACAATCTTCGATGTGGGACTGTGTAGTCCGGGCGCCTGAAGTCTGCTGGAAGATCTACCAAACTTCTAGAGTTTCCGAATCTCGTGTCACTCCATTTGGCCAGCGCGTTTAACCTGATATCATTACAACCTGCCTGTAGTTTTCCATGTAGGTCCATAGGTAGAAAATGGAGCAAGGTATCCAGGGCTTTAGTCGACATTAAGGGCAATGCCCCCCTGATCATCATGCACGACGCCCTTTGGACTTTTGTTAGTCTGTAGATTTGTCCACGGACGGCCACCAGATCGTTATACCTTAAAAGAGAATACGACGAACTACCGCTGTGTATATCCAGTTCACAATGTGATGCTTCAAGCCCCATTTTTTCCTATTACTGATTTACAGGCATACAGGGCAGTTATAGCCTTCTTGCACCGCTCTTCTACATTGCGCCGCCAAGTTAGCTTTCTGTCCAATATATCGCCCAAGTACCTAAATTCATCCGAGAAAGCCAGCGTAACAACATTCAAGGAAGGAAGTTGCAAGGAAGGAAGTTGACACTAAGGCCAGATTCATTGGATCAGGTTTCCACAACGCGTAAGGCGCATTCGACCAGGTTGCATAGAACTTGGGGGTGCATATTGCCGCCAGGGCCATATCATCAGCGTAAGCAATGACCTGACAACATGTGGTTTGTAGCCGTGGATTCCGCAGGAGTGGGGAGAAGACACCGCCTTGCGAGGTGGCGTGGTTTGCATATCTTGTTACCGATACCTCTCCCATATCCTAGAATATAGTTCTTCTGCCCGAGGTTAGTTAGGGCGTGGAGAACAACTTTTGTGAGAACATTATTGAAGGCAACCTCGATATCAAGGAACACGCCTAATGCGTATTCCTTAAACGTGATTGCCTTTTCAATAGAGCTAACAATATTATGCAAAGCTATATGTACAGACCGGCCTTTTCAATAGGCATGCTGACAGCTAGACAGTTCACTTGTATCAATTTCCTGTCGGATCTTCAAGGCCAGTAGTCTTTCCAGAACCTTCAGAAAGAAAGATGTAAGGCTTATCTATCTAAAGTCGGATCTCCGAAGTAGCAGCTATATACTTCTATGAATTTTCATTAAAAACGGCCTCGAGTTCAATATAAATTGTTGAATATTTTCTAGAAAAATTTAACACGGTCCGCACTCTTACAATTTTGTAATCGACATTTTTTTCCGCTCCACTCTAATGTGCTTATACTTTACATACATATGTATGTATTTATGTTTATTTAGTATAAAATAAATATATAGCTGCTTTAAACTGACGTAGCCTGAGTTGAGTAAACAACGCGCTAAGAAAAATCTTAAGTAATCAAGGCCAACATAAAGCAAAGGTGTAAATACAGCTGTTCCTGCTGTTGTGGCCTTGAGTTAATCTGCCTCTCGTCTGCTTCACAGGATGTTGATGCTAACAATGCTTTTAGCCATGCGACCTTACTTTTTCAATGCAGCTGTACATACTTAAGTCTTTTTACTCTGTGAATCTGTGTTGTGAGAATGGCAATGACATTGATGTTTGTAACGCTTGCTGTTGGTAAGAAAATAACGTACCGAGAGCAGCATACAAAAAAGGACTTATATACATATAATAATTATGTACCTATGTATACTTAAAAGAGTTGTTACTGATTGCAACCCAGTCACGGGATGACTGAAAAATCTTTACTTTCCCACGGACCTCCGTAATTTCTTGCCGAATTAGGTTACCGTTGCCGTTACCAGTTACTATTCCAAATTGTTACCAGTTAACATTAGCGTTACCATTATCATAACTAGTACCACTTATAATTATTATAATCCTTGCCATCTTTACGACCATTGAAAGGCATTAAGTGTTTTTAAATAACTCAGTGCGAGGGAAGACCAGGATGTTTGCATGTTTGACAGGGCTACCCCTTTCATGTGATTTCTTTAATCTGCTTTTGGAGAAGATGATAAGAGCTGCGGAACTGAACCGCTCAGGAACAACTTTTTACAAGAGCGTGCAATTGCTGACGGACATCGACATCATCGACATCATTGGCATCAAGAACCGCGAAGTCTCTTCTGCCTTCTCGAAGTTGGATAAGGAAATAAAGCGACTGGGTCTGGTCGTCAACGAATACAAAACGAAGTGTCTTCTGTCATCAAACAAACAGTCAGCGCATTCGCGCCTTGGCACTCACGTCACTGTTTACAGTTGTACTTTCGAAAAAGTAGAGAATTTCGTTTACTTGGGAACTAAGTAGCATTAGCACCGTAAATAATGGCTACATGGAAATCCAACGCAGAATCTTCGTTGCCAACAACTGGTACTGAGTAGGCAATTCAGGAGTGAAGTCCTCTCTCGACGTACGAAAACCACGCTCTATAAGTCACTCATCATGCCCCTGCTGGTATATGGCGCAGAAGCTTAGACAATGACAACATCGGATGAGGCGGCTCCGACGTCAAGTACCGCAGTCGATGGAACGATGAGCTGTATGAGCTTTACAACGACATGGACATTGTTCAGCGAATTAAAATATAGCTGCTTCTCTGGCTTGGCCACGTCGTTCGAATGGGCACCGACGCTCCAGCTCTGAAAGTATTCAAATCGGAACCCGCTGGTGGTAGCAGAGAAAGAGGGAGGCCCCCATGGCGCTTTAAAGACCAGGTGGAGAAGGAATTTTCTTTACTTGGCATTTCCAATTGGCGCCAGTTGGCACAGAAGAGAAACGACTGGCGTGCTTTGCTGAACTTGGTCAAAATCGCTGAGACGCTTACAGCGCCAAATAAAAAGAAGATCCCTGCTGAAGTCTAGAAAAAATAAGTCTGATGAGGAGATGTGGGGATCTCCGAAATAGCTGCTATATTCTACCGCTTAGAATTTGTTGCTTTTTCAATTTTTCCTAGTAAATAATCGTGGTACAAAGCTCAATAAAAATATAACAAAATAAAATGTTAATAAGCCATTGACAAAAAGAAGAAGATTTCAAGAGTGGAATCTTAGATAGACTGTTGAAGACAAACTTCACACAATTGCGTTTACCTGGGATAACAATGCATGCAAGAGTCATGTCCGAAAGATATTTGTTGCAACAATATTTATTTTTCGTGAACAATCCGAGATGGTGGCATTCAAATTGAAGGGCCTTCGAAACATTTTCATTTTTATTGATTTCTCATTGGTTCGAATGCTGAGCGCTGTAAATACACCACCCCACCATTTAGAATTCATTCACGATGCGATTGTATATTTCGTTGAAAGAGTTTATGGTATTGGTCAGAGGTGACTGTTGCTGTTTTCCTTGAAATTGAAATAAAAAATGGTCAAAGCACTGAGTAATTTGAATGACGAACATGAAAAGGTCAATATTCCGATTGACTGTAACAGTTGAACATATGAAGTTATTCTAAAATAATGATACATATTAGTAAGTTCATTAATTTTTTGGTCGTCTACTAATGGATATGGATTTCTTACAATTCGATCCTTCCGCATGGCCTGACATAAAGGGAAAACGAATTTCCCAGTCATGAGTACCGACCGAACAATATATACCACACAAAATAAATTCGTACGAGCCAAAGTATTCGAAATAAATATTGGAGACGTATTTTAGATAACGATTCATTATGTATGATGTTGCCATTAAATAGAGTATAGAACAGGGATAGAAAATCAAATCTTCAAATTGTACTTAGTTTGAGGAAAAAATTGTACCTAAAAGCTGACGAATGTACATTTTTCACACATTTCACAGTATGAAAACACGAAGGGAATCTTTCACGCCTCATTTTGGGTTCACCTTCCCTAATAAGTTAAGCTCTGTTCAAACTGGAAGAACTTTTAGAGACCAAACCAAGTTTTAGACAATTCGAATCATTATATTGCCTCAACCCCTGTATACGTGCTGCAACAACTTGCCACCACTCACTGGGAGCTCTTTTGACTATGCTTCTGAAACTTTTGCTCGCCCACACCCTCTATGTGTGTAAGCCAAGCTCTCGCATTCGCTTGGTCGCTTCATATGGCGCCAAAATGTTGATTCTGTTAATAATACACCTATATACCGTATATACACAAGTACATAACCAACCGGTTTCAGGTGGTTTGAAAACACTAGCGTATTTTCGCGTGTTAATCTGCTCAGATCGTCTGAAAAGACTAGTACGTCGAGGCACATTAGTTCCATTTCAAAATATGTTTTCACTTATTTGACATTTTTACATTTGAACCTTTCGAGCCTTTACTCAACCTTAAGAAGAGAGGAAAAGAGATTGGTTTAGCGGGGAATGGGGAAAAGCTCCTAGCAACAAAGAGAGGGAGCACTACTTCGAAGTTATAAAAGACTTTGTTTACATAGGAGCCAGCATACTGTGAGTCAGGTGATTAGTTAAAGCCTGGTTATGGCAACTTAACTTAACTTAAGGCTCTCTCTTAAAAATTCTGTTAAATGGGTGTTGCTTATAATTGAACAGCCGAAACTTAACGCAACTTAATGCCACGCCGAAATCTGTTTCATTTTGATTCTCTAAGTTCTACGTTCCTTTAAGTTAAGTTAAGTTGCCATAATCAGGCTTTTAGGCTTAGCAGGTATGTTCAAGTGCATTCGAGAGAACAAATCTGCACAAGCTTTGTGACCCTTACGGGTATGTTATCCAAGCCCAGATGGATTCGTCTGGATTGGCATAACTATAAGGAGGAACAAAGTTCTAGGACAATTTATTTGGCTAAGAAGAAAATTTACCGAAAATGGTGTACATACCGAATGTTTTTTCAAACTATAAAAGGGCTGAAAAAAGTACAATTGTACCAACTTTTCCATCATAACAATGAAATAAACATACTTTTTATATCTTTTCAATATTTTCAGACCTCCTTAGGTATTCCATATGATTGCATCTGGCGGTTTTTTAACCGATTTCAGACTTATAATTATTTGCAAGAGTAATTTTACTTACTTTTTGGTAGAGAAAAATTTTGCACGCATACGAGAACGTGAAAATTTCAAAAACAGTGCTCAGTGCGTTTAACCTTAAAAGCATTTTTCAAGTTTGTTATTTTACTACAATTTTCTATGATTATATTGTGAGCTCAACTTTTTTTCCTCAATTAGTTTGAATTCATTTCACAAATTTCGGAAGGAACAGAATTTATAATTATAAAATTTAAGGAGTTTACTATCACATTTTTCTCAACGTAAATACCTAACTAAGAACTTGAGTGTAACCTCGAAAGAGCCATAGAAAAACAGTAAAATGAAATAATGCGGCTCAAGTGGCGAGGCAAGTGCAAGTACAAATTGAAACTCCTAAGCATGCAAATATTTACGCTTTCCATTCTGCTGGAGATTAAACCACTTTAAAGATAATTTAAATGTTGTCAGCATTTCTTTTATTTCTAACTTGCTGAAACGAGATACACTCTGTTTACACAGGTTAAGTACATTACCCGCAAGGCTTAAGTCTGCTTGGCTGGTATTGTGTGCATGGTGGTGTGCATTAACGAGTAGACCGTTTTTTACTGTATTATATTTAGGCGGCGAAAAGTGGGAGAAGCTTTCAGGCCGTTCGAGCTTTCGCACCTTGTTGAGATTGGTATTTTTTTTTTGTTTTTGCTTTCTTTTCAATTAAAGAGTTACAAAATTATATGCACTGTGTTTAATATTGAAAATTTAATCAACTTTGTTTGAGTAAAAAAAAATTTGTTTTTAATTTAAATTTAAAAGTAGGTTATTTTTTAAAGGGCGAGTTGTATAACATGTGATTCTGACTTTGTGGAAGTATTTCAGCCCTCCATACCGTCGGTGGTAGTTCTCAGTTCGTTGATCTTATTCAAGATAAAGTTGTAGAACAGACTGCATTTATTTATTTTTATTTTATTATTGTTTTCTTTTTTTTTGATAAAAGGAAATATTCTACTTTTCTCTGAATATATTTTTGTACTCTTTTTCTCGTGTAACTGTTTCACTCCATAGCCATAAAAATACTCAAATACTCATACATATGTTGGTAAAAATGTATATTTTTATTTCTTTTAGCGATCCCGCCGTAAATGCACTTAAGTTCTTGGATGTGGTCAACATGAAGGATACATCGCAAAAATCTCATTTCTATAAAAATACGCTAATGGAAGCGATGCCGCTGATACCCAGGGTAAGTAGCCTACGCAAACCATCTACTATATGTATATACAGTCTGCGTCGAAAATATCCTCACCTTGACGTTTTGACGTATTTATTTATTTATATTTTCCANTCTTTTATTTCTAACTTGCTGAAACGAGATACACTCTGTTTACACAGGTTAAGTACATTACCCGCAAGGCTTAAGTCTGCTTGGCTGGTATTGTGTGCATGGTGGTGTGCATTAACGAGTAGACCGTTTTTTACTGTATTATATTTAGGCGGCGAGAAGTGGGAGAAGCTTTCAGGCCGTTCGAGCTTTCGCACCTTGTTGAGATTGGTATTTTTTTTTTGTTTTTGCTTTCTTTTCAATTAAAGAGTTACAAAATTATATGCACTGTGTTTAATATTGAAAATTTAATCAACTTTGTTTGAGTAAAAAAAAATTTGTTTTTAATTTAAATTTAAAAGTAGGTTATTTTTTAAAGGGCGAGTTGTATAACATGTGATTCTGACTTTGTGGAAGTATTTCAGCCCTCCATACCGTCGGTGGTAGTTCTCAGTTCGTTGATCTTATTCAAGATAAAGTTGTAGAACAGACTGCATTTATTTATTTTTATTTTATTATTGTTTTCTTTTTTTTTGATAAAAGGAAATATTCTACTTTTCTCTGAATATATTTTTGTACTCTTTTTCTCGTGTAACTGTTTCACTCCATAGCCATAAAAATACTCAAATACTCATACATATGTTGGTAAAAATGTATATTTTTATTTCTTTTAGCGATCCCGCCGTAAATGCACTTAAGTTCTTGGATGTGGTCAACATGAAGGATACATCGCAAAAATCTCATTTCTATAAAAATACGCTAATGGAAGCGATGCCGCTGATACCCAGGGTAAGTAGCCTACGCAAACCATCTACTATATGTATATACAGTCTGCGTCGAAAATATCCTCACCTTGACGTTTTGACGTATTTATTTATTTATATTTTCCAAACCAAATTTCTCTAATTTTTTATTAAAAATATAGTTTACGCACCACAAGAATCGATTTTTTTAATTTCATACAGAACTCGATAAAATGGAAGAAAAGTCAAGAAATTTTCATCGAAATTTTCAATTCGATTTCTTAGAAAAAGTGAGTATACAGTTTTGTAGCACGTTCAATTTAAGTTTAATAAAGTGAGTGTTGCCCATTTTCTTCCATATAAAAATAGATTTTCTTCATGCTTTTTAGGAAGAAAATCCACAACACCCTCGAAAAAAATAGCAAAAATTAACTGTAGTTTTTAGCGACTTGAAACTTGCACTTTATTGTACTAAAACTTGATGGGCTGACAAAATCAATCAATACGGAAATTTTTCCAAGAAATCGAATTAAAAAGTTGAAAACTGCTTGGTATTTCTTGCATTTTCCCGAGTCCTGCATGGAATTAAAAAAAAAATATTCTTGTAGTTTTTGCTGTTGAATGAACTACGTATATTTTCATACAAAAATAAGAAACACTTGGTATTGAAAATATGAATAAATAAAATCATAAAAACGTCAGGGTACGCATATTTTTGACGCTGACTGTATATATTTTATGTATGCGTGCACTTTACGCGGCACTTGGGTGAAAGCGTGAAATTTTACACGCTTGTGCATAAGAAATATCAAAGCAATGAACCAACCAAACAGCTCTTCCCTTACACTTAACTCATTTTAAATAAGAAATCATCATTGCAACAGGTGTAGTGACCGTAAAAGGCAAAGGGACCAACATGAAACTGGCATTGCTAATATACTCACATACTCGTACATACTTGCATGCATATATACATACTTACAATATTTATTTTTCGTGAAGCTGAAAGTGGTAGTCGGAGTCAGCTGTGCGCTTAATGGCGAAATAAAATTTCCACACCAATTGCATGGCACATAAAAGTACCTGTTGCCACAAAGGCGACTACATACAGGATCTTGTCGCTAACGATATTTTTGGAAATTTTATGACTTGCGAATTTCACACAAGGTGTAATACGTAATACAAATACATAAAATAATGCAAGGAACATATGTTTGCACATAAAATACTTGTGTAAAAGAGAGCATACTGACCAGTTATTTTACGTGACTAACAATTAACATTTTTATTGCAGAAATTATGGTGGCAAAATGTGTGGCCAATGTTGCAGGCTGAAATTAGCAATGGAGAAGTACTGGCAGCAGTTTTACAACCGGTCATTACACTCATACAAGAAGCATCTCCCAGTGAATACGAGTCGATTATGGCACCTACAATGAAGTGAGTTTTGAAAAATCGCTTTAACCCTCTCATACCCGATGTTGAAATTTTGGTTAATAAATCTCGGCGTTAATAACACTTTGAAATTCTGTGATGGCAAAAAGCTGAATTTCATGCCATAATTATGGAACAAATTAGTTTTTAACGTCTTTTCCTTGTGGCTACTTGTGCGCAACATAAATGTTGCTGAAAATGCTTCTGCAACATTTACAAAAATACACATAAAAAGTTATATTTTTTCATATGCAAAGGGGTTTAGATTATGAAACTTATTAACCCTTAAAGGGTAACGTTATTTTACACACGTTAAAGGTAATCTTCGTCGAATCGACGAAGTCCTTTTTTTCTCCCATTTTTTGTAAGAAAAATATTACATGCAAGATTGCCAAACTACTTTTAATAATGATGAAACTTAACTAGAAAGAAAACACAGTTGCTACTTATTATTTAAGCTTTTTTATATTTTAGAGCAATTCGCTCTTAAGTCCGATGGCGAGAAAAATTGAAAACGAGCAACAGTGTTCGTCGAATCGACGAAGATTACCCGTTCAGGATTAAGGCAAATGAAATGAAAACATCAAATCTTAAAAATTGTTTTTAGTTTTTGTTAGAAAACTTTGTAAAAGTTTTAGCTCCATCCAATTTAATTCGGGAATGAGAGAGTTAATAACTACATATAATAATATGCAAACGTTTAACTAAAGATATTCTTTATCGTTTAAGTTTGAAAATTTAATTGGCTAATAACTTCCATAAAACGAGAATATTTTTTAATTTGAAAGGTTTCAAAAATATTCCTTTAATTCCGTTCCTTTAAACAAGAAATGAGATCTCTGAGTGAAAATGCGTAGGAACAACGAGCTCAGACCCGCCACTGTGAGCTCGACTAGATCGAAAATTGATTAATGCGGTTATCCAGAATCCAATTAATTGGAGCGAAATCTGAGAACCGACATTTAGTGTTTTTCATGAAAAGATTTGATTAGCTACTTAAAAATCAAATAGCTTTCCATAACAAAATTCGATTTTTAAATTGGCATCTGCCCCTACCTGGCTACGCCCTTGTCTACGGATAGAGATTTGTTTTTAGAGCTTGCAGATTCTAAGTCCAATGCATAACCCATTAATGCGAGCATTTGTTAGCCAGCTGCAAGCTACATAGATGTAGGCTTACAGATTAAGCCGCCGCAGATTTCACTGAGTCCTTAATTGAAAAGCTCCCTCTCTTTCTACCGTGAGCCAGGGCTCCACAGCGGTTGGCTGCCGCACAAAGGCTGATCACATTATGCCTGCCCCTTTTGACGTAATAATTTTATAATTACCAATGATTTTCCCAAGTATCCTTAAACTGACAAATTACCGTAACAATGTTAACACACGGCGAGAGTTTCTTTATTCACATTCCGAACATTTGCAATACATCTTTCTGTTCACTTATTCATTAGAACGTTGTTCCCGGAAAATATGAGGCCGGATAATAATTTCATTTCGTCTCTAGTACGGAATTCATAGAATATTGCATGAAAATAATGACGCTAGAGAAACCAAGTAGGTGTTTACAAATTGTTTTACGAAAAAATGTAATTAAATATTAATAAGCTGATACCTAATAATTTCATTATCTTCTGCTTCTTTATAACCATTGTTCCTGATAAAATAAACGACTATTATCTTCTAGTTCCGGACTGAATAATAAAGAAGCACGCCCACGGTCAATTAATAGAAAAAATATGTGATCCACGAACAGTATTGCCAGACATGCATTATTAGTTGAAGCGGTTGTAATTTCACTTATGACTTTATTACTAATTTTTACATTTTTGAATATGACTTTATTTCATTTTTGGATTGGAAATAACGTCATATGGTTATATCTCAAAAAAAAATATGGAAATGAGACCATATGGCCTTATTGCGTATGGTATTATTGCACTCCACCATCACCAGGACATGTCCTCCTTTTTGCCTAAAACCGATATGTCCTCTTTTATGACTGAAATGTTCTCCTTTTACGCATTTTGTATTTTTCGCATATGTATTTCTAAAGTTGATTTTTTTTATTTGTAAAAAATTATTAAAAATCATATAACTGAACATATAAGATTTTTCTAAAAATTCTGAATAAAATTTTTAAAATTGTTTACGGAAATTGTTAAAATTTGTTGAACCTTTATAATTTTTGTACAAAGTTTGAAATTTGGATTTATATGGTGCTTGTTATATGTATAATCCCTAGACTTTTGTAAAAAATTATAAAGAAAAGAAAAATAGCCAAACTGGTCACAATGTCACTTACCTTTATCGGCTGACCACAAGTGCATATGTACATATGTACACATCGTCGCTTGGCGTGGTATGTCCACGTATGAGGTGGCTGAGGAAACAAATTATTTTCGGTACCCTGTCTCAGTGCTGGCCTACTTTATAAATTTAATGGTCAATAATTTTAGTATAAGCTCATAGTTAATAAGTTCAGTTAGAAAATCATTCAAAAGTTGAGAAGAAGATACATTTATATGCACTTTTGTGAAATTTTCCGACTATAATATACTATTCTATAATATATGCGGTATTAGATGCCAAGCGACGATATTTTTTATTTAAAATGTTTTTATCAAAATATATTGTTCCGCAGGCGTCCTCTTTTTAAACCTTACCTGTAGTAAATGTCCTCCTTTTTTGTTTCAATTGCCCTACCAAGCTAAATGTTCATCTGGTAACCCTACCAATGGCTCGCAGCAGACAACTGCATACAAAAGTATTTGTTAAAATGTTCTTTATCTTCTGCAAATTTACTGCGCCTTGCAGTGCAACTACCAAATAATTTATGCATTCTATTCTCCTTGCTTCATCTCTTGAAGTCATCGGACGCTTCCGCTTTTAGTTGGCAAGTAGTTGCTGATTAGATAATTAATACTCAGCGCCGTTTCTTTGCGTCCGGTTTGCACTATCAAAAAATAGAATTCAAATAAACTTATAGTATTACAGCAGATACTTGCTGCNGAACTGAACTAATGAGATATACCTAAGGTTTTTCTTCAAAAGCCATTCTCCTTGTTTCGAGATCTTATTTTTAAAATAAATTTGCAAAATTTTCCCGATTTACAGTAACTCAAATAAGTGTTAAAGTGTGTTCGTAGCTATTGTGAATTTTTACCATACTTGTTAGTTTTCTTAGCGATCGTTTGCTAAACAATTTGAAATTTTCTCCTTACAGAGTTATTTTCGGTTCACCTAAATCCATCCAGGCTACTGTGACTTTACTGGAGAATTTGCATTTGATTATTGAGAAGACCGCACCGGGCGATGTCACCACTGACATTATTCCTATGCTGTTTTTTGCATTCGAAAGCTCAACAATACAAGTACAGGTAAATACATACATAAATAAAAAGTGTTAGTATTTATAGGTTAAGGAAATTATAATTTTTTTTTTCTATTATAATGATTTTGAATAAAATGTTTTGACGCGATTAAACAATTTTAACATCTGAATGCAGAGCTATGTGATTTTACGCTTTTTTAACTTGGCGTATTACAAATTTGGGTTGCTAAAAATTTACTTTCTCTTATGAGATTATTTTCTTGAACTAATTAGTGGTTAACATGTTATTATTGAACGCAATTTATAATTTAAAGGGCCCGTTAAAATTAACCTAATCGTCACACCACTTAATACACATTTTAGCTTACCACTAAAAAGTTTGTAACAAAATGCTTTTAGAAAAAGCTGAGATTTTTTTTTTAATTTCCCATTTCCTCGAAAACTGCCTGGTACTGTCCGTGTAAATTTGTTCCTCTTAAGATATTCTTATTTACCATCTAACTACATAATAGGTGAGTAAATATAGTTTTGTTTTTGCTTTTTTATATGAAAGGAAAACATATCACACACAAGTATTCAAACATGCGTACATACATTTATACACACATAACTACATACATACATAAGTATGTAATAGATAGCCTCCAACCATGCAATTTACTTCAAACTTAAAAGAGCAACCACAAAGTGAAAGCCAACTTAAGAGTTAAAAGTTGCTGACTGGTTAAGTATCGCAATTATGTAGATGAATTACATACATATGTATGTATATGTACATATGTATGAATGTATGTATAGATGAATACATATACCCACACAGCAGCTCATTTCGCTGGACGACTACAATGATTCTTATCGAAAAATTGTGGGTGGGAAAGCTGGCGATTGAACGTGAATGTTAGAACTTTTTGCAGAAAATTTATTTTAACTGCGCATTTAAAATCAACAGGTGTCAAATACATACATATGTATGTACATATCCTGCGTTTTCATAAAACACAAAGCAAAAATAATTTTCAGCTGAAATTGAATGATGAAATCACTTGAACTTTTTCTTATTTTCGGAAGAGTTAAAAATGAAATATTTTTGCTAAGAAAATTAACACTTCTAGAATATTACCTACCAAATCCATGTCGGGGATGCTCTATCTTTTGGTGCTATTACCGATTTCCAGTTTCAACCGGAAGAGCATTAAAAAAACAGGAAATCCATTCCAGAAAGAATTTCCCGACTTAAATTATGTACTTTTGTCCGCAGAATCTGATTCCGTGGTAAGAACATGTACATATGTATGTCCGTTTTTAAAAAATGGACTTCCGGCCGAAAGCGGAAGTCGGCAATACGAACCAAATATGAAGCAACATGGTAATTCACATTTTTTCGTTTTCGAATTAACATATTTTCCTCATTTAAGAGGCCCAGGACGAGTTTAAGTTCGAAGGTTAGTTGTGGGTTGAAAAGGCACTTCCGAAAAAAAAGTCGCAAACAAAAGTTACGTATTTTTATCCACAGAATCCGAAGCAGTAGTAAAAACATGTATGTCTAATTAAAAAAAAGTAACTTCCGGTCAGTTTAACTCACTTCCGGTCGACACCGGAAGACGGTAATACCACCATAAGATAGAGCATTTTTGCGTTAATCAATAAAAAACATTTCCCTTCATTTTAGAGGGGTAGGTGGGTGGGCCCGGACACCCTGTATACATATACACTCCCTAGTTTTAAGGCTTACTTTGAGAGGATTTTAGGGTTATACAAATTTTTAGTCCTTGGCGACTCCTAAAAATAGCCAAAATCGAGTTTTCTTTATAACTCNCCAGGACGAGTTTAAGTTCGAAGGTTAGTTGTGGGTTGAAAAGGCACTTCCGAAAAAAAAGTCGCAAACAAAAGTTACGTATTTTTATCCACAGACTCCGAAGCAGTAGTAAAAACATGTATGTCTAATTAAAAAAAAGTAACTTCCGGTCAGTTTAACTCACTTNTTTTCGAATTAACATATTTTCCTCATTTAAGAGGCCCAGGACGAGTTTAATTTCGAAGGTTAGTTGTGGGTGTAAAAGGCACTTCCGAAAAAAAAGTTGCAAACAAAAGTTACGTATTTTTATCCACAGAATCCGAAGCAGTAGTAAAAACATGTATGTCTAATTAAAAAAAAGTAACTTCCGGTCAGTTTAACTCACTTCCGGTCGACACCGGAAGACGGTAATACCACCATAAGATAGAGCATTTTTTCGTTAATCAATAAAAAACATTTCCCTCCATCTTAGAGGGGTGGGCGGGTGGTCTCAGACACCTTGTATACATATACACTCGNCACCGGAAGACGGTAATACCACCATAAGATAGAGCATTTTTGCGTTAATCAATAAAAAACATTTCCCTTCATTTTAGAGGGGTAGGTGGGTGGGCCCGGACACCCTGTATACATATACACTCCCTAGTTTTAAGGCTTACTTTGAGAGGATTTTAGGGTTATACAAATTTTTAGTCCTTGGCGACTCCTAAAAATAGCCAAAATCGAGTTTTCTTTATAACTCTTTTTTATTTAGTGTGATACATGATTGAAAAATAATTTTGAGAACTTTATATCTTTTTCTGATCCTTTTACGTTAGAGTTTCTGCCCCATT
>NW_016159899.1:0-25703 GCF_001687245.7 Rhagoletis zephyria | reverse complement strand
CGAACCGAACACTGATTTTGGTAATAAAATTCAATGATTTGCAAGCGTTGCTCGTTAGTAAGTCTATTCATGATGAAATGTCAAAGCATACTGAGCATCTTTCTCTTTGACACCATGTCTGAAATCCCACGTGATCTGTCAAATACTAATGCATGAAAATCCTAACCTCAAAAAAATCACCCGTTACAATTTACTCTTCATAAATTTACACTTTTTAGTAGGCAATGCGTTTTTCCCTTGGAGGCATACAAATAAAATAATAAACAGAAAAGTNAGCCAAAATCGAGTTTTCTTTATAACTCTTTTTTATTTAGTGTGATACATGATTGAAAAATAATTTTGAGAACTTTATATCTTTTTCTGATCCTTTTACGTTAGAGTTTCTGCCCCATTCAATACAATTTACTCTTCATAAATTTACACTCTTTAGTAGGCAATGCGTTTTTCCCTTGGAGGCATACAAATAAAATAATAAACAGAAAAGCTACTGTGCCTTTAAATGCTTCTTTCAACCGGACTAAATGTTCATGTTGTTAGATAACTCATACGCAATGGCATGCGAAAAAATTAGGCAACAAGATAACCGGCCAATAATTATAATCAAGTGCATGCCTTTTGTCGCTGAGTTTTGAAATACAAGTTTAGTAATAATGCACTTCAATAAATCCAATAACAAAAGTCAACACCGATTCCAACTCCTGCTAGATTACTTGCCTGCACCTAAATTTGCACGTTTGCCATGGCGTATGAGTTATCCATCAACATAAACAGCATTTACTTCGACTGAAAGAGAAATTTCAAGTCACTGTAACTTTTCTATCTTTTGAAGGTATCTTCTGTCGAGAACTCTTCACTAACTTCAGTTTTAGCTTTTTAGATTATTGTGGTATTTTCCTGGCTTAGCTTGGTGGCATAAAGGAAGCAGTCGATTGGCTACTGAACTGTGTGATGCAGATAGGGGGAATAAATACATATATAGTACTCTGTTGGGCAAGTGGCAAATAAGCCTTTGGACTTTAGCACAGTACACTCAATTCACGTCAGAAAATTTTCTGATTAAGCATTTACGGATACTAGACCACAGAGAGTATTATTGCGAAAAGTTTCATGGCGGTTATTTTGGTTAAGATGGTATGCGCCCTTGGTATGTTGTCATCGAATTGTTGTGGTTATTGACAATCACAAGTACGTACCCAGAGATGGTCTAAGCGTCCAATGAGAGAGTGGGAGTATATTTTACCACATCTTAGATAGATGGTTCTTATGTCAGCTCAGCGAGTGCTGGCTCCCAAAGCCACATTTATTTTCGATTTTGGAATTCATGCAATATTTTCTTCGTTTTTTAGCGTCATTTTCGACTTACGCTTGAAAAGTTTGTTCTAAGCACGAAGCGCTTTGCAGCGACCGGAAATATCCTTTTTTTTATAATTTTCATTAATGTATCAACACTAGAGGTTTTTACGTGACAATTCTGGCAAGTGTTTTGTAAAAGCTTAAACAGACGGCAGCGTTGATCCGGATTAACTTGGACTTAATCCGGATCAACTGCAGTTAATTCCCGAGTTGATCCGGAGCAACGCTGCCGTTTGTTTATGCTTTAAGATAATTATTAATTAAATTTAAATTAATTTTGTTTATTCTGGCAACTTTCATAGTGAAAAGCTCCTTCGTCAGAAGGCACTTAAGCATTTTCGAAATGTACATATGCATATCGTTTTGTTTGCGCTGTCCCAACGGTTTTTTTTAATTATTTTTTTTCTATTCTTGATTTATTTTTTTTGATTTCTAGATTTTATTGTTTTAAGAAGAAAAAATATAGTTTCTTTGAAGTATTAAAAATATATTTAACGTAGTTTTTTTTTCTTTTTTTAGTAACATTTTCCCTTTCACTTTTAGATTTTATTGTCTTAAAAAATATTTTTTCATTTCCGTTTAGTTTTTAGAGACTTATTTTATATTTCTTCTTTTCCTAACTAAATTTTTAGATATTATTGTTTTAAAAAGATTTTTTTATTTCATTTAATTTTTAGGAACTTATTTACTTTTTTCCTTTTAAAGAAATTTTTTCCTTTTATAATTAAATTTTTTCAAATCCAATTTTTAGAGCTTATTGCTAAAAAAATAAAGATATTTTTTACTTTCATTTAATTTGTAGGAACTTATTTTTATTTCTTCTTTTATCAAATTTTCTTTAAGTTCAATTTTAAAATTTTATTGTTTTAGAAAGAAAGATAGTTTTTTTACTTTCATTTAATTTTCCTTTTTTATTTAACTTTGTATATTCTATTGTTTTAATTTTATGTTTTTTTTGATTTCATTTAATTTTTGGAAACTTATTTCACTAGCAGACCCTTCAATTTATCTTTCGAAAGACAGAAAAGAGCTTTCAAGATTGGTGCCAGAAATGAGAGTTGCCCGAATTTCTCTGTAAATCAAAGGATAATTTCGACTGCTGAGTGGAAGATCGACCTATCTCGGTAGCCAGTTCGAAAATGCCCTATCTCAAAAAACTTTTCAAAAACGTCCTATTTCAGAATTTGGGTGAATAACGCCCTATTTCAGAATACGTTTCAAAAACGCCCTATCTCAGCTGCCGATTCAAAAACGGCCTATACCAGCACATTTTCAATACATTTTGAAGTGGGATAGGGCATTTTTGAATCGTATTCTGAAATAGGGCGTTCTTCAACCAAATTCTGATATAGAGTGTTTTTCAATAAAATTCTGAAATAGGGCGTTCTTGAAAAGTTTTTTGAGATAGGGCGTTTTTGAACTGGCTGCCGAGATAGGTCGATCACTCAGCAGTCGATTTGCTAAAAATTTCAATAGTTGTACATATCTTGTTTCTTACGTCTTTAATTCAAATGCTACTTTCTCCCGCCTTCTTTGCCATGCACGCGTACACACACACACGCACACACAGAGCGCTGCCGTTGTCGCTGTAACAAATATATTTGACAACATTGAGGATGTTTCAATAAGGCGTATGGTTGTGCCAAAGGTGAAATCAGTATTCGAAAAAAATCTTGCCGATCCCAAAATTGTGCAAAACGTACTCATCTGCATAGAAAGGCTGATGGATAAATTGGAACGAGCTCAGGTGAATAACATTGCATTTACATAAATAGTAGTATTAAATATTTGCATAAAGCTGCCTGTCTGGTAAGTTTGTTGTGCATGTTATTATTCTTATGCAAATACTTGTGATTACGTGCATACATATATGTATGAGTCTTGTTGAGGCAACAATGCAGTAGCTGAAAAATTCACTTACAAGATGCTTACGTACTTATGTAAATGTATATTTATCTGTATTTTACTAACATCTTCCCCATACGTATTTTTCTTCAAAGAAAGTTGTAAAACATTTATTTATCTTAATACTGTTTATGTATTTATCATATGCTATATCGTTATTTCCAATATTGCTGCGAAGGTCATGGAAGAAGTGCTACAGCTGCTTGGCGATGTTCGCTTACCTGAACCAGATATTGTTATGCGTACTGTGCGTAAGTACTCAACTGAATTTTATTTCTATCGTATTACATATTTAATTTTTTTACGGACATTCCGTACAAAACGTGACTAAAATTGGTGATTTTCTGCGCGACGACCTTCTATTGGTCTTGAATTTCGCATATTGGCTAATCTATATGTCTACATATGTACATACATATACACATAAAATAAGCAGCTCCTGCTTTAAGTTTGCAATCGATAGACTCCACTTTACCACGCTTTTATCAACTTACTTTCTTGTTTGTCCAAACACCTTTGCTATAAACAAAAAAGTCTAGACATCAACATCATAACAAAGAACAACGAACACTGAAGGTAGATGTCTCCTCGCCAGAAGTAGTTAAACATTTAACAACCGCATTATTATTACTAAATAACTATAAAGTAAAAAAACTTTTTAATATGCCATGCTTCTATAAATGGACTAAAAAGTAGAAAATAATATTTTTCAGACCCATGAAATTTGTTTTGATAACTCTTGATTTTGAAATTTTAGCAAAAGTCATTATAAACAAATAACAAATTCTGCGGGACTGAGAAATATTATTTTCTACTTTTTAGTCCATTTATAGAAGCGTGGTATATTAAAAAGTTTTTTTTTTTTATTTCATTTATTTCTGTTTTCCAATTGCAGAAAGAATTTTAGTTTCAAAATCATTCAAAAACTTTACTTCTTGCTTGTAGATATTTATCACAAAATGGTTGTCGATAAATCATATGGACTGACTGTGGAGACAATGGCAATACATGTGCTTCCGCTATTAATACCGCATACCGTTAATCCTGGTTTAAATCTCGAGCAATATTTGATGCTTTCCGAGGTAATTGAGGCATATACATACATAACTAAGTATAGAACATTATTGAAATGTAAAACACAAACAACACATTTATTAATGCAAACTCAGTCTATCGTTTTTTGTTAACGCGACACATTCAATTTCATATGCATATACATCAGGGAGGCCAACTCGTGGGGAATTCCCCGATTTGCGGGGAATTACTGTTTGCGCGAGGAATCGGGGAATGGACCGTTTTTTTGTGGGGATTTGCCGTTTACATGGGGAAGGGGGGGATGAACTTATTTTTGTTAGGAATTAGGCGTAAAAAAATTTTATTTTTTGCTTCACTAATTTCGTAATGATTTAAAAAAATGTAAGTTGAAATGTCTCACTGGTCACCGTGGAATGAGTCGTATGCAGTTTTGTAGCTCGTTCAATTCTAGTATACTTTCAAAGTCTCAAATCGCTAAGAGTTATCGTTAATTTTGTAGAATTTTCCTTGTAGCAGTTGCTTTCATATATTTAATAACCACAATTTATTTTATATGGAAGAAATCCGCAACACCTTCGGCAAAAAAAATCTAAACAAAAATTTTTAGGTACTTGAAACTTGCAATTTTTCATACTTGAATTGAGTGGGCATACTCAAAATTTTTCTGGAAAATCTAATTAAACGGCTCGAAATGTTTACGAAAGGGGCTCGAGCACCCCCCTGCCCCTACTTGGCTACGCCCATGGTTACATACATATCTATTTTGTCTAATAACCAATATACATACATACATACATATGTATGCTTAAGGTTATATTTTTTGTCGATAAATATCGATAACAAATTCTATAAGAATATCGATAACAAAATCGATAAAAAAAATAGTTAAAAATATCGATTACAAAATCGATAAAAATATCGATAACAAAATCGATAAAAATATCGACTATTATATCGATAAGTTCCGAAAATATCGGTAGCGAAATTGATAACAATATCGATAAAAATTTCGATAGAAAATCGATGAAAATATCGATAACAAAACCCGTAAAAATTTCTATTATTTTATCGATAAGTCCCGAGAATCCCAAAAATCTCTAAAATCCCAAATTAATTCCCAGATTGAGCCTCTGTGTCTCTCTCTATATCCTTTCCTCTTTAATTACCTTTATGTTAATCTTTCTTCCCCTATCTTCATCTCTATTTTTATCGGTATCCTCATCCTACTATTTTCTTTTATGTTTATCATTTTCTTCATCTACATATTCCCCTTCACCTTTGCCCTTATATATATAAGTAAAGTGTTTAAGTTTTCCTTGGTCTTCATTTTTGCCTTTATCTTTACGCATCTTTGTTTTTGTTTTTAATTTTACCTTTCTTTGCCTTTATCCTTTTCTTTATCTATGTACCTTTACTTACATTATTGTATTGGTCTTTTTCTAAGTGTTATTCTTGAACCTTTTATTAGCAAATTTTTGTTAAATTAATAAGTACCATATGCATACACACAAGAAGCACTTGTTTCAGCCAAAACCATTTCCGTTGCACCATTTCCGTTGCATCATTTCCGTTGAATTTGCCAATTTACTCCCAACCAACCAACCGCCGCTAAAGAAGTTTCACTGCAAAAAAAAGGGAAAACTTGTCAAAATTTGGTGTTATTTGTTAACAAACCTAATAAAAGTTTGGTTTGGTTTATGAATACATAGATGAATTATGCATATTTAAAAACAAAATAAACAGAAATACCAGATATATCGAGAGATATCTATGGGTGGGGAATTTTACGAAATTTCGGGCAAAACCGGGGATTTACATTGTCGAAATCTGGGAATTCTCAAAAATGAGTTGGCTACCCTGATATACATTAATGTATACATTTGGGTGTTGCACAATTTTTTCTCTAGCCATCCACCATCACTGAAGAATATCGCAAAGAATTTTTGATTTTGAAATCGGTTAATATTTAACGGGCATAATTCTATTGTTGGAAGATTTCTGAAGGGAAATATTATTTTATTCGTACAAATTGCTGAATATATTTATTCGTTCAAGAAATATTTATTTTTAACAAATTTATAGCAACTTTAAGAAAATCTGTATTTTCCCATGTACATAAAATATATGGAAAATTTCAAAGCTGCGGCGACACGGCTAAATACACTGGTTTACAGCAAAAATGTTCAATGGATGCAACTATCCAACTCCCATATAGAATTCTTCTGTGATTCCGAAAATCGAGATCTGTTTTTTTTTGGATGGATAACTTTTCGAGATATGTATATGCAATTTACCGTTATTAAGCTTTAAAAAATAGTGGTCTCACATAATCACGTATGTCTTACGAACCAATTGAATAATCGTAATACGAGATACGGGAAATGAAGGCAAATAAAATTCTGCATAAACCGTGTATATATATTTTTTCGATAGCCCTGATAGTTTCTGAGAAATTAATTAATCGTTTCTGACACCTCTTGTTTTCGATGCAGACACTCTACCTACTCAGGTGTACGTGGCGTATGAGTAACACTCTTTTCTGCTGATATTTCATATAAAAAATCGATTTTCTTCAGTTCTTCTTAGTTCTTCTTCTTCTTAGTTTTTTTCTAATGGCAAAGGCTTTAACATAAGTGCAAAATATTTACACAGAAACTGTTAGTTTTTGACTTTTTTCCCTGCAAAAAATTGAATTTTTTCCATTTTACCATCAAAAAAACAAAAAGTCTGGAATGATTAATTTATTTCTCAGAAACTATCAGGGCTATCGAAAAGTAATCTATATACGGTTTATGGAGAATTTTGTTTTCTATCATTTGCCGTACCCCGTAGTACGATTATTTAATTGGTTCGTAAGATATACCTGACTAATTGGAACCACTATTTTTCGAAAACGTATCCATACAAAAAAAAATTAACTCGATTTTCGGAATAAGCGAGCGATTCTACATACAAGTTGGATAGTGGCGTCTGGAGAACAAAATCAAAATTAAAAGTTGTGATCCAGTGATATTAACCAAATTCCAAATAATAAAAAATACCGGTCTCCTTATTTTCCATTTTCAATAATCCTGAGGGGTAGCAGCAAAAAAATTGCAAAAAATTTATTTTCTTATGTTTTTTGGGCCATGCTAATAATGTACATGTATATGTGCATATGCTTAGCTTATAAACATGCATGTTAAAAAAAGCAATATTTTTTGGTTTTATTGAAACTCACTCAACGTTTCATTTTCCAACTGCAAACACCAAACTCAATGCTATGCTACTAACAGGTGGTGCAAGAGATGTTCGAACAAATTGACCGACAGCAACGTAATAAATTGAGGCTGGACAATCTGTCAATACCATCACCAGAACGTCATCGCCCATTGCGACATCAATTCTCATCGGATAACATGAATGCCCCACCATTCAACATTCCCAATTTACGTATCGATCAGCGGAAAACATCTAGTGCTGAGGATATGGCACGAAAGAATTCCGGAGGTATGTATAACCAGTACTCATTTTCACACGCATTTTTCTATGTATATACATACATACATACTCCCATATATAGTACATGCACATGCATTACTGCATAACCACACGCGTGTTGATAGCTTGTATGCAATTACTGATAGTTGCACCCAAAAAAAATCGTTGTTATAAATGATATACATACATACATATGTACATATTTTATAACATATTTCGATAACCTCCCCCCCCCCAGTTTGAAAGCTTACCTAAAGAATAGTTTGAGCCCCAAAAAACAACCAAAATCNAAACAACCAAAATCAAAAAATTTTATGGCTCAAATTAAAGGTGTAATATATCGCCGAAAAGATATTTTTGAGTACTAAACATTGGGCAAATATCAAAAGCTAACATTTTCGCCATGCAAGAAATGCTATGGACGGGGCAAGGCAACGTAAGCATCTACTATAGTTACCACGTAAAGGAGCCCAAATTCGGTGTTGGATTTGTTGTGGGAGAGGGACTCCGTCGCCGAATATTGTCGTTCACCCCGACGGACCAACGTCTAGCCACAATCCGCATCAAGCCGAGATTCTTCAACATCTCGCTCATCTGTGCCCATGCGCCGACGGAAGAAAAAGACGAGGCGTCCAAGGATCTCTTCTATGAGCGCTTGCAGCGTACCTATGAGGCTGCTCCCGACACGATATCGAAATCGTGCTTGGCGATTTAAATGCCAAGGTGGGCAAGGAAGGGATATTTGGCGTAATTGTCGGTAAATGTATTCTCCACGACGAAACGTCCGGCTTATCGACTTCGCCGTGGTCCGAAACACGCCATTATGTAGTAGTAGGTACTAGGCTGGGCATGCTTCCAGTATTTTAGACGTAGTACGTACACTCCGAGGACCAAATATCGACTCGGAGCACTATCTTGTGTGTGCGTCCAACAATGCATGGAAATTTTAACTTCGAAAAGCTACAGTCACAACAGACGGCCAGTGCATTCGCTTCTCGAGTCTGACTTCTGCTCTCAGATAGCACCCTTCAACAAACCGACATATGCGAGCAGTGGAATCGCATTTCCGGCTCGTTAAGTACCTCTGCCAAAGAAGTAGTTGGATTTCAGCAAACTCGAAAGAACAACTGGTACGCGCGGTTGCCACTTCCAATGTTATTTTGGTCCAAAAAATGGACCAAATGGTAAAAAATGGACCAGTTTCTATAAAATCGGAAAATTGAGTGGACTTATAACATTTATTTATTAGGATAAATTGAATATACATACATACATATTAATAAAGAAATAAAAAGCACTCTCTCAGGTACACACATGTACTCACAAGTTTTCAAAAATTCCCAAACTCATGAATTTGGCGTCAACAGTATTATCCAAAAGCATCTTAGATAGGATTGAAAAAATAGGAAGCCAAATAGCGAGAGAAGAAATGAATTCCGTTTGTAGGTTCCAATTTTGTATGCAAAAAATAAACGAAGTTTTAAAAAATATAAAATTATTCCAAATATCGTCTAAAGCAATAATAAAGCGATAAAAAACGACTCATTCAGGTAATAGGAAAATGACTCGCCCAGGCGAGGAGTTGCCTTCGGCGAACGTTTTAGAGCGACTGGTAATAAGAAATCGATACGATGGAGATATTAGCGGCAGTAAATTTGTTGCCTAGGGAAACACGTTTTCTTATTGCCGGCGACAAAAATTGTCTGGTGGGTAAATATATGAATTCATAGGAACATTTAAAATAGTGTTTTTCCGATTAAACATTTTTCAGGTTAAAATGACTTAAAAAAATAATAATAATTAAGTTCATACAAATAATAAAAAAAAAATCGTTTGCCGTCCAAATATAGTGAAGATCCTCTCCTTGGGAGCATATGTAATTCTTTGGCCAACATTATATTATTTAAAGTTTTAAATTCTAATTTGTTTCTTACTAAAAATGTTATGAACTAAATCACACAATTCTCCAAAGGCGGTTTCACCCAATCCATTTTTAATCAAACTGACTTGATCTCAAAAACAATATATATTGGTACAGTTTTTGAAGTTACCTTCACTCAGCCTCAATTTGCGAAATTGAAATCCAATTATGTCTGCATCATGTACCAATGTAGGAAATTAGTCGAGTAGTGGCAAAATTGATAGATCAGTATCAGAAAGAACTTTGTGTGATGTAATAATTTCTAGAATGAAATGGGATCTTATTTTCATTAGGCGTAATGTCGAATTTCCACTAGGCATTGAAATGACAAAAAATTAACGCCATTTAAAAAAATGCCATGTGGAAATGAACTTAATGAAAGATTTTTGAATGTAATGACACCATTATTTTTTACTGCCCGACTTTGTCATTTGTCATTTTTGCCATTTAATGCCTAGTGGAAATCCAGCATAAGAGTTCTGCATAAAAACTTCGTATAGCACATTTTATACGTCTCCGATCAACATCGGAGAAATTAGTATTTTGTAAATATTTTTCAGCCCGGGAGCCTATAAATATTTTGTTGATGGCCACAAATTTTTCTTCATTGTTAACAGTGTTGCCACAGACACATTTTTTTCTTACCAAAACTTTCTACCAAAACCTACCAAAAATTTTGTTGAGTCTGTGATATTTTTTTCAATTTAAAATTTATTAAAAATATAGGTAACTTAACATTTAGTTAAACTAAAACACAGCTGGTTAAATAAAAACAAAATTAACTACGTATAAAAATTCATTTTACTGTACAGACGTACGCGACCTAAGAAGATCTATTGTACTAAACCCTAATTGTAATCACTGCAACCTTAGGCTATTCAAAAATCTTTGCACTTTGGACGGCGCCATATTCCAAATTTTAGATGGAGAAGACAATCGTTCTCCAAGGTGTATCAGTCTACGATTCATGTTTCCCCTTCATGGGGCTCCCTCCACTAGCCCACAAAACCTTCAGTCCGTCTCTACAGAAAGCCCATTTGATTCAAATGGTACCTTAACTTGCTGTTGGCAGCAATCTGAGATTCTTCCCAGCTTCTAAGTATTTCTGCAGTGTATCCCTTATATGTGCCGCAGAATGGCTCGGGACCATGCAAGGGCATTTCGGCTCCACGCTTTGCGAGACAGTCAGCCCTTTCATTGCCTTCAAACCCTTTATGTCCCGGAACCCAGCACAGTGCTACGCTATTGTGGGCTCTCAGGTGGTTCAAGAGTCCACAAGCCTTGATGCCGTTTTAAAAGAGTCGAAGGCCTTTAACACTGCCTGACTATCCGACACAATATTTATTCTGGCCCCATTTGTCCTTCTACGAAGACATTTGCGAACACAGACTTCGATTGCAAATACCTCCCTCTGGAATATCGCTGGATACGAGCCCATTGGCAGACTTTTCTGGAATCTTGGACTAAGTACGTCTTAAAGTATATATGGATGTTCATTTTGTATATTGGTAATAATAAGGGTATACGTTTGTAAATACTTACGAATCAGGTATGTTTACATGTTTGCGGTCGCTACTAAATATACCAACGCACCGGTGAAATATTCGTGTAAATAAGGTTGCTAAAGTATTAGGATATACATATTTTCTATTTTTCGCAAGTACATAACTATTACTCATTGTCACGGAACCTACCAAAATCCAACCTAACCTACCAACCTACCAACCTACCAAATGGAAAAAAACCTACCAGTTTTGGTAGGAAAAGCTCATGTGTGGCAACACTGATTGTTAATATCAACATCATTTAAAGAAACGGCACTCTCAACATAATCACTTTGCATATAATTAATAACGATATGTGTAAAGTTAACTTCCAAAACTGGAAACTATGAAAGGCGCACAGTTTCCGATTCAAGTTCCTTATTAACTTCGTTAATTATTTTTAAGATATATGTTTATCTAATTTACCACTATTCCCGTTAATAAAAATATCACGCTTCAATTGGCTAGATTTACGCTTAAGATTTCTGCAATGCACTTGATTGGTAGCATGTCAAGATAAATGTGTTGAATGGTTATTTATACTTTTCCGCATGCTTGCAGCAACAGCGAATTATTCTAAACTGCTTGCTACGGCTGACTGTGTAAGCAAAAACAAATTGCGTTATAAGCTGAAGCAAATGATTTAATTTCTCTTCTTCGCTTTTGCTGATTTATTTGTGTTAGTCGTAGTTAAGCAACTGCGAATGCATTAAAAATAGTCAAGCAATTTCAAACCCTGATTGCCAGTATTCATCAACTAAATATAAAACATTAAAAACGCGAAACTATTGCATGAAATGAAAAGGTGATAAAAACCTAACAAAAGCATTGTGAAATGGACCACTTTAAAAGGCACTGGACCAATGGACCAAACGAAAAATGGACCGAATTTGCTCCATTTGGAAAATAGCTATATTTTGCTGATACACATTGGATTAAATTCTTAAGAAATATTAAAAGTTATATGCTACCATTTTACATTTTTTCCAGTTTAAGAAGCGTTCATGCAAGCTTTCTCAAAATATGTGAAATTGAAATTAGAATCAGTTTAAAACTTAAAATTCAATTTGGCTTTGAAGCCCACAGTGAGTCCCCCTTTAAGTTTATGCTTGGCACTGACATACATACTTTTGACTTAAATGATTCGTTCAAATTTTAAAGCAAAAGACTTTAGATTAAACGCCTCAAGCTTCCAAAAGTTGTTGAGTACCTATGCATTGTACACACACACAAACATACATACAAACATACATTGTATGCTTAGATTATCCACTACCAACTGACGAAGTTGAAAACTTGAATGTGACTTCAGTTGAGTTTTGTATAGTATGTACATTAGGGTCGTTCAAAAATGTATGTGAAAAAGAAATGTCTGAATTTTTAAGCTCTCACCCCCAGGAACTTTTCTTTTTTCTTTTATTTTGAAAACAAATAACATTTAGAGGTCGCTCAAAGCGTTCCACTTTTCGTAGAAATGATATAGAATTTTTGAAAATCAATATTTTTTTTATTAGAAAACTCTGCTTCCCTTCAGGAGGTTCCCAGTAAACATACCCAGTCATTTATTTTACCATTTTTTCATAGCAACTATATTTCCGCCAAAAGCCACCACAAAATTCCAAAACTTGCAATGGGGGATAAACAAAATTTCTTTAGTATTAAAAAATTGTTAAATAAACCATTGGGTATTTTTATTGGCAGTCTCCTCTAAAGAACTAGAGTTCTCCGAGCAAAAAATATTGATTATCAAGAATTCGATACCATTTCTACGAAAACTTCTTTTTTCCCATATAAAATACATGGAAAACTTTGAGCGCTTTCAGCGACTACTAAATATTTCTTTATTTCAAAATAAAAAATAGGGGTAGCTATACTTTTTCGATATAACACCATCTTAGGGGGTGAGAGCATTAAAATTCCCACTTTGCTTGTTTTGGACCACCCTAATGTACATAAGTTTACTAAGGAAATATTTTTGTATTTTTAAGAAAAATTCTGCAAAACAGTCCGCATTTGGTTGAATTTAATAATATTTCAGATTTTAAGGGTTTAAATAGCGTAATCCCTGCTAATAAAAAATAACGCGCTTTCCAATTTTAGAAAGCATTTGTACTTCTCTTTTATTTCTATCTCTCTCTTTCTCTCAGTCGACAGTATTTGATAATATATACTACATTAGCAAATTAAAAGGCCGTAATGGATATTTATTTCATTTTCATCTCCATCAAATAGCTGGCTATGCCAACAATGCCAATCGACCTTTGTCACAAGGCCACAAAATTCCGCAAATTCTCTAAACACACCAATGACCGCGAAAGGTACAAGTGTGCATACAATGAAGTCATCTGCATGCAGCATACCTCCATCTTTTACACAGGTCAACAAAATTTAAAAAATATTTGCGGCACGGAAAGTGAACCCTGATTAAGATATTTCCCGTGGAATTAGAATCTGGAATTCCAAAAATTGGATTGGCCCCAGTTTTTGAGATATTTTGTCTTTAAAGTGCCAAAATACTAATTTTTTGCATTTTTTAAACATCTACTATGGAATAACGGGGTCTGGTGGAATATTTTGAATAAGATGTAAAAGAAGCTGGACATTGCTCATAAATTACAAAAGAAGTTTAAACAAAATATACACAGTGAGTAGCTATAACATAAAATTTTCTCAGTTGTTTTAAAATTTTTAAAGTAGAAATATGCGGAAATGTTCCACTTTTTGCTTGCCTGTGCAAAAATTAAAAAAATAAATACTACCATAAAGTATATATCTCATAAGCTAGAGCCAAACTGGTATTTCTTAGATCAGATTCTGATTCTGCGTACAAAAATCTATAGAAATCAGCTCTTATTGACTCTGCCGCAAAATTTTGTTGGCCAGTGTTATCATTGCTTCGGCATACCTATGTATGTACTCAGCCAGCAAAGTATACGTAAATGGAAAAAAAATTTTCGATCTTTTATCGGATTCCCCCTAGAAAGTACAGAAAATGTTTATGAAACGGTTACGTTTTCGACTGTTTTTCTGAAATTTTTCGTTGAAAATTATTTCACAGATGCTTTTCATAAGTAGTTACTGAAAACAAAATTCAATTTTTTGAAAAGCAACACGTTTACTCCCAAAAGCTGTATGTCTGGCAACCCTAGTAGACCCTCAGTTTGGTGCTTTCGATGCGACGCATAATGTTTCGACTATATAGAGGCAGGTGGAAAGAATAGTTAACGTCGCTGAAACTTTACATCTGCTCTAATTTTTCTTAGGAATAGGGAATTATGAAATACTACTGAACCCGCATGGCGTTAAAATGCCCAAAACTGAATTTCAAAAACTTAAAAAATATTCCAAATTTTAGTCACAGCTATAAGAGGTCCGGGTGCCATATTTCATCAAAACCTTGCAGCCATTTCTGAGTTAAGAGCAGTCTCGCATAGTGCATGTTTTTATTTTCATCGAATTTCAAATCACCCTATACCGAAGACAAAAGTTCGTAATTAAAAACATAAAAATTTATCATTCATCTACAAGCTAAGGTCTCCAAGTTGACCTCTCATTTTTTTAAATTCCTTTCCAAAATTATTCTCAAGCTAAAATCTTCTGACATTGTGATACCCATGTATTTCAATAAACTGATGAACTAATTCGAATTTGATTGTTGGAACAAATGGCAACCCTCCTAAATAAAGGTCAGGAATAAATCCCTTTAAACCCCATCTCGATGTATAACCATCTTTTAATAATTCATTCAACTTACTGAATAATTTGAATGTAACTTTTTAAACACGTGGCAACTTTTTTCAAACATTCGAAATGTTCAAACTAAAGATTTCTTAAGATTCTTTCGTTTGACTACGGTATTTTTATATTTAATATTCTTTTTGAATTAGTTAATTGAGTAGACCTTTCCAACAGGTGGCAGCTCTCTTCAAAAGTATTTTCAAGCTTAATCATTGTTAACTGCGATACATATTTTAATTAACTAATTAATTAAGTAGAATTTTAATTTTCAAACATGTGGCAACCCCGCTAAATACAGATCACAAATAAAAAATTTCAAACTCCCTTCCATTGATACCCATATTTTAATACTTCCTTTAACTTATAAAGTAATTTGAATTTAACTTTTCAAACAGGTGGCAACAACCCTCTTCGAGCACCTCAAAAATATTCTTAGGGTTCAAACTAAAGATTTCTTAACACTCCTTCGCTTGACATCCATATTTTCATATTTCGTATAACTTTTGTAAGTATAAGTAAACTAAATTCGACATTTCAAGCAGGTGGCAACCCTTTTCCCAATATTATTATATAGTACTTTCTGAAACCCCTTTCGGTAGCCACTGTTAAGGTGAAACATATTTGTCTTACCTGATATGATTTTTTAAACAGGTGGGAACCCTCCTATAGTTCAGCTAAGAAACAAAGCTTTTCAAAACCATTTCGGTTGATACCCATTTTGTAATAACTGATTTATTTTTAATAATAATTTGAATATATTTTTTTAAAGGTGGCAACTCTTTTCGAAAAAGTAAAACCTTGTTGCACATATAGTCCAAGCCTTTTAATTTAACACCTAATTTTGGATTGCACTGATTTTAGAATAATTTGAATTTAATTGTTCAACAAGTAGCATCTCTTTTCGAAAAAATAAAACCAGTTTGCACATCTACAGGCCAAGCGCTTTAATTTGACACCCTATTTTTGAAAATCGAACGAACGGTGCAGATCTTTTATCCTGAACAAAAAATGCCTTCGCGTATTATATATATAGATAGATGGTAGTGCCGGGGTTATTGCCACGTCCTCCACCCTTGTAGGCCAAAATATTAAATTTTATCTGATATTGATGGAATTCAATTGGTACTCTCTTTTTTTATTAGAAAACCCTAAATAGTGTCTACAATTCGCAAAACATATGGGTTCGTCATTAAATGTGAAGCAATTTTGTTAGCTGCTTTCCACACTCAGTACTGTAAAGGTTATACATAAAAATGATATACGTAGCTGTAAATATTCTCAATTCTAGTTGGGGTGATTTTGCCATTGTCAATGTCATGTCAAAATTCAAACCCATTCAAAAATCAACTTACACTTCGTTATACCAAAATTTAATGGGCTGTAAAACTGCATACTCAAAATCTTTCTAAGAAATCGAATTAAAAAGCTCGAAATTTAAACTAAAGTTTGTTTTAATAGTGCACTAACATTGAAACATGGATTTAATCGGTTTTTGTTAAAAAATAAATAAGTCATACTTTAATAAAAAAATAACTCAAATTTAAAAATAAATAACCAAATCGGGTCCTAACCGACAACAAGATGTAAGCGACATTTTTTCTAAATTTTTTTTGATGCAGAAATGTTCCTGGAGCATTTAGATGCATTTCTGCATCAAAAATAAAATTTTGAAAAAAATTTCGCTTACATTTTTTAGCGATTAGGGCTCGAAATCTTGTCCATATGTGAGTGTTGTATAGTTATGATAAGCACTATATTTAGTTGCCGGAATTCAACTGTTTCCCCAGTGCACTTTTTTATCAAATTCTACTTTATTTATGTAGAATTCCGCATTGCTTTCATCCTATCTACATATTTACTTGTATATTTATTTTTTTGTATGGAGAACTTGCTGCTTACAGGGCGTATGATAAACATTCCAGTAAATTAATGAGGTTCTTTGTAAAATGCAGCTATCCTAGTTTTACATATTAATCATGTGGCTAGGCAATAAAGCGCATTTGACCACAACTAATCACCACTCTTCGAAGCTACACACACACACAATAGCAGCACCTACTTATACGGTGTTTACATGAGGCGTCTGGTGTTGGTTTGATTCAACTAATCGCCTCAGGAAAATCGCCTCATGAGAACATCGTTTTGTTTGCACACAATTGAACTGGTTGTTGTTTTGCTTACATACTTATGAGAACAAACATATGTTGTATGTACGTATATTAGGGTGGTCCGCAAATGTAGGAAGCAAATTTTTACATCAGATTTGCTAAGCGCCAACCGCTACGTCGATGCTACTATAGTCGAAGATATCACATACCAATTTTGGACCTTTCCGAGTCGGCTAAGGCGTGGCGCACAGGCGTCAAAGTTCGGATTACCCTATGAAGACGTCTTAACCGACTCAAAACGGCAACACTTCGACTTTAGTAGTATTGATTTTGGGTATTAAACGAAAAAAAAATATGTTTAATTTTTTGAGTCTCCATAGAGGCATCTGGCTTTTGACCCCTTTGCGACACGGCTTAACCGACTCAATATCTTGGACTTTAGTAGTATCAATTTTGGGTATTAGATGAGGGAAAAAAATTTATTTCCATTTTTTGAGTCTCTATAGAGGAATCTGAACTTTGGCCACTGTGCGACACGCCTCAACCGTCTCCAATCGGGACCAAAATTTTTATGTGATATCTGTGACCGTGTGGTATTACCGATTGAGGCGGCGAGACTGAAGAGAATCGTTCATTTGATTTTTTTTAAGGATCACCCTCATGTACATACATACATCTGAATATGCAACAATACTATATTCATACATACATACATGTATACGTACTTACTTCCGTAGCCACCATGGACTAAGCATATGTTGTTTTGAATATTTTTAATTTTTCCAGTTCGCTTATTTACAGGTTCAGGCATGCTGGGAGGTTGGTGGTTCGGTTGCTCACCTTCATCGCCCGATAGTAATTTCCTGCGCGTGGCTAATGCATTTCCCAATCGCCGTCTCTCGGATAACACATTGATGACGCCGAAAATACGCATAGCGCCATCGTGTGCTTCCTCGCCTGGTGGTACGCCAGGCAGTGGACTGCCAACGCGTCGACACTCTAGCATCGGACCACAAGAGCGACGCGGCTCGACAATCAATCTGTCACCGCCTACTGTAAGTGGCCGCCTTCCTTTCAACACATCCATCTACTGTTCATCTTATGGCGGTGTGTGCATTTAAACAAAAAAAAAAAATAAATAAATATACATATGCACGCCCGCTGATTTATGTAGTTCTGTTTAATTGATTTCATTTTATTTTGTGTTTTTCTGTTTTTGTTTTAGTTAATTTGTTAGACAGCCGCTTGGTGGTTTAGCAATTTTCTTGAAACACAAGTAGTTAATGGTGGGGTTGTGGGCGGTGCGCTGCTACATTGTGTTACACGCCGATTTTGTAGTGAAATTTTTATTTTTTAAACAAATCAAATTTTTCACATATTTAGCCTCTTAAATAGTTCGTCCCATTTAGAGAATCAAACAAAAGCTGTATATTCTATGCAAATGCTTTACTATCGCGTAGTTATGTAAATTGTTTCTGAACGACTTTTTCTTTATTTTTGAAGCAGCTTATGTGACTTTAGTTTTGTTATAAGCCGCTTTTTTTATATAGTTATTTTTCGTTTCACAAAAGTAAAGTATTAAAATTATTATAAGTATTGAAATTCGGAACAATTGTATTTTTCTTATTTACTTACTACTTAACATTTCATTACATAACAACCACATAAACAATATGGTAATTGGTAAATGGTAAATGCCCCCCTCTACACTTCCTCCTCAAATAGACGTATGGTTTTGGTGCACGCGGTAGCTCCGGATCGAGTTTGTCGGTACCCTCTACGTCGGCCTATGTTGTAAGTCTAAAAAACGCCTCAACAACAACAACAACATTTTTGCTTTCCAACTTACTGCAGGTCTCTTGTGCGAGTACGTTGCGATATTCGTATATTCGCGCATATACATACATATGCATCCGGGTATCATGTATTAACCATTATTGCTGCTTTGTTTTTGTAATATGTGAACTACTAAGCACATGTGTATCTGTTCGTTGCATACTCGTTCCATTTATGCAAGCTCGTACTCGCTCGCCTTCGCACGTTCGTCATATGATAAAAAGCTAAATACCTACATACATATGTATATCATATCCGTTTTAATGCAAATGAGTTGACGAAAGTCTTTTCTCTTTCTAATACTAATGGAACTTAAAAGTGTTAACTGTCGAAAACAGTTTTTTTCTTCGTTTACTGTAAAATGTGAAGTGGTTAGTGCGGACGCGATATCGTTTCAATTAAATTTAATGTATTCAAAATAAGTGCTGATAAACAAGGCGTTTCTATTATTTATTCCACCAGTGTAATGCATCGATATCGTTGTGTCACTAACCGCTTCATGAATGAGTCATCTGGTTTTCGTGTTATGGATTTCTTTACATTATTCATAAATAGTTTGTATTTTGTTGTTTTTACCTCTTTAAGTTTCAGAAGAAAAATGTTTGTTTTTTTTGTTTGCTTACACGAAATAATGTGGTGTTATATTGAGCCACAACCGCCAAAGAGAGTCAAGCGCTATTTTGTCTGCAGCAAAAAAAAAAAGGTTTAAAAATGTCACTTACATCATTTTGGCAGTTAGGGCTCGATATACCAAAGGCAAAATTTTACAAAAGTGTTTTACTTTTGCTTACTACATTAACATCAAACATTATATTTTTATTTGAAATACAAAAACGTTTTGCTTTTATAATTATAAAACTAGTCCAACTTCAATCACCAAATGTTTAAGCATAAATAAAAATATATTAACAAACGTGGCGGCCGGCACACAGTGAGAAATTTTGTATGGAGGTGCGGAATTAATTAATGACTGGAGTAATAATTCAGGTACCGCTATAAAGCTTAGGTAATTTGTAAATAGAAGACAAAGAATGGATGGTGCAGAAAATGGGCTAAATCTGACAATAAATACGCCCACGTTTCATATACATAAGTATAATTTTCAGAAATATGGAGGCGCGGAATTAATTTGTAATTGGAGTAAAAATTAAGGTATCTCAATAAAACTTAGGAAATAAGTTAATAGAAGTCCAAGAATAATCACGCCCACTTTTCATATAGTAGAAATATGAAAACTAAGATAAGGTCCAATTTTTGACTGCTCAGAAGGTGTTGGATCTGTCACTTCCTCAATTTCTGATAATGCACCAAAATCTCTGATAGTGGATACCTTAAAGCAACTTGCAACCCAATCTTCGTTTTTAGCAAAGAAGAACGTCTTACGTCGTGAACCGTAAAGCCATTTTTTAACTTTTTTAGAAAATGTCGGCTCAATTTGCTAAATATTCGCTTTAGAAGGTCCAGTTCTAGATTCGGGTGCTTCTGTTTCAAGGTTTCAACGCACTTATGAACATCCATATAAGAAATGCTTAAAGTGGCCATGATTTCGAAGAAGAATTCCTTTTAACAATTTTAAGAAGACTTCTTAAGAACTCAAGAAGATATGCATGTACTTATGTTATTGCAAAATCTTTATTTTCTAAGAAATTAATAAAAATGTAAAACAAAAGTTTTTCTTAAAGAAAAGTAACAGATATAAAAGTAGAAAATTGTACCCACCATATGAAAAAAAACCGGGATGTGGTGGAACGAAATCCTTTTGGAATTGTACTTTCACGAATGGATACTAACGTTTGGGCATAGTTTGGTTGAGGCCCGAAAATTACTGTTCCCCTGAGTTAGTGATACTTTGACCATCCTTGTTTTCAAGATGGCTGCGATTCAACAACATCTTGGTCGCGTAAATCAAACTTAACATTCCTTGCGACTTGCTACCCAGTATTCAAAACGAATTTTTCAATTACCACATTTGTTCAAAAAAATAATTTCTACATAATGTAATGTACATATGTAAATTGAAGTCTTTTGTTAATTTATTCCTAATTTCTAATCAGCCAAAAATGGTTTATTGTTGATCCCAAAGCTTTAAAGGATCATCAGAAACAAAAACCTAGCGGGGACAAGTGGTGGCAAGTACTTGTAATACTTTCTTTAATCAAAATCTCAATAATATTAAGTTTTTTCTTCATAGTGATACTGTCACAAACCAAATAAACTTACATCAAATTTTAATATGGCATTCAACACGGTATTGTATGCCCTTTTATATAACGTAAATAAAAGGTTAAGACTAATGTTCAAATCACTTGTTAATGGTTCAAAACTTTTACATACTTTATTCATAGACATTTTATGACTTGACTCTCGAGCTAATTACTTGCAAAATTAATCCTATTCGACTTTTTTTTAGTAAGTCATATAGTAATGGTATGTAGGAAGCCAACCGTTTACGTTTTTTTAATTAATTTCCCTTTCCAATTTATTTATTTATTTATAAGGAAGTCGTGAAAGATTTTAGTGTTTAGTTTTATATTTTCTATTTTGAGAGTGTGCCGAATATTCATTTAGGTATTTTGATCAAGAAATTTCAGAAAAAAATATTTTTATCAAAATTAGAAAAATGTTTTAGAAAACCTAGTTGTATAAGAATTTTTTTGGGGAAAAAATAATTTTAGCGAAAAGGTTTTTTAGGAAAAAAATATTACTACCCAAATTAGAAAAAATATACCAAATATTTGAAATAAAGATTTTTTGGAGAGCAATAAATTTTTCCAGTGAAACTTATTTCTTTCGGAAAAAAATTTTTTTGGAAAGAAATATGTCAAAAATAATATATGTTTTGTATTAAAATTTTAGGGTGCGAAAAAATAATGGAGGTAAAAGTAATTTTTTAAGAAAAAAAATAAAAATATTTTTGTGCACAAAATATAAAAATAAATAAAAAAATAAAAATATTTTTTTCTGAAAAAATTTTTGTTTATTAATTAAAAATGCAAAATGGCTGCGACAGAGTTGAAATCGAAGACTTCATGGCCGGACACTAGTTTCGTGAAATTTTAGAGCTGGAACGAAAAACACAAAAAAAAAATACCAACTAAATGCCATTGGCTATAGAAATACGTACGATATTTTTCAATTAAGTTGCTAAAAAAACATTAAATAAAACAAAAACCATACGTACTTCTATAAGGAATGTAATTATAAAACTACTGTGAAAGTTATAGACCGATAGGTGTAACGGCATTAAAGCAAATTGTCCGGCCAGTTTGAAAAGAAACGATTTAAAATGCACTGCATAAAAATCAATGACACTATTAAATATTGAACAATTTTCTTTTTCCGTAGGACACGCTGTAAATTATTTTATGATATTAAATCATTGTTTAAGCAAACAAAAATACATTTATACTGTATACCTTAGTGTTATAACTCAAAGGAATGAGTTCTTCTTTATTAAACACGTAGCGATATTTCCACCTGAAACATCTTAAACGCACAGTGGACGCCTGTTAGCAGATCCAAACGTTTCTATGTATGATGAGACCAACCGCGACCCTAAAATCATTTGATTGTTGCCTGAGTTTTTAATAAAATTATCGATCTGCATTCAAGCTCCTCAAACTCATCTCACCTCCATCGGTTGTCCCTTCTTTTCTTCTTCTTATATAATATACATATGTCCCCTCCCTTCTCGGGACGACGCTCAGGAGTTCCTGCGGGAATGTTATTGTGTTATCTTTAGTACAGGGTACGAAAAGATTAGGACGTGAAATTCCCTACCCAACATACATATATCGGATATAGAATAGGACTTGCTCTTTTGGTTTGATTTGCGTGTCGGGTGCGAAAATTCTCAGCTGCGCTACTGCATGTAGCTTCCGAACGTGAAGCTTACGACCCATGTCTAGCACAGGCACATGCGCACCTAATGCACCTAATGCGTTTTCAGTTGAGGGACACGCATGTAATTTTTTGCATATTTCAAGCCTCGCTTCGAATGCAGTGTTCCGTATCGCAGGGAAGTCACTTTGCGAAATTTTTTCCTGTTAAAAAAAAGTTTAGAATAAAAATTTGTATTTGATAAGTAGCAACTTATAAGTCTGACATTATTTCCCAGTAATAACTTTTTAAATTTTAATGATGTATATACATACATGTACATGGATTAATTCTGTATCTGCTATCTGTCCCTCATTATCTATACTTTGTGTTTCATATTTTAGTTCTTCTTTTTTATTTTATCACTCTCGGTGTTATTTTATATTACCACGGTGTTTTTAGGTATAAGATTCCTTTTTTATTTTAATACCTATGTTTGTGGGACTATAAATGTCAGAACCCAGCAAAAAGCTCCATAAAACAAAAAAACTGAAAGTTCGACTACTACTTAATTGTAAATGTCCAGCTCATATGTGGCAGCAATCTTTGTGCGCGTACTAACATTTTTCCGTTATCTATTGAGTCTGAGTGTTCGCCAGCGTGCTTTTTTCTAAATTCATACTCCATTAATTACATACTACTAACAAATGTACACTTTGCCGTTTGTAACAAATTTCAGTGGGCATAATTTCATTGATTCTTAAATATGTTTTATTTAATGTATTTCCGTTTCTTCTTTTTGTAATGATTTGTATTGTATTATGTTCAAGAATTACTGAAAACTATCTATAAAATGTGTGCATTCCATTGTTTATCCAACTATAAAATTTTTTATTTCATTTTCAATTTCGGTTAATTGGAAATTATCGCAGCTTGCACGGAGCATGATCGTGAGTACACGTTTTCGCTTTGGCTTTATTACATAAACACATACATACAGAAAGACTTACACAAATCATTTATTGTATTAACCATTCATTATTCTTATATACATATATGTAAATACGGCTCTGTACTTACTTACACATACACAAGCAAACAAATGCTTTAAACTTTCTCTTACTTACCCTCAAATGCAAACTCTATAACTCTGCTTATTTGAAAATCTTATACACACTTCAACTGTACTTAATACCGAGTCGTTCGTGAGCAATTCAAAAGAGCTGTTGCTGCACACGAGCAACGTTTTACTCGCGAGAGCGATATTTATTTCGTTAGTGCTCGCTAGTAAAGAAAACGTTGAAGAGCAGCTGTCTGTCACGAGCAACTCGCAAGTCGAAAACGAGTAAAAATGGTTAGCCAATATTGACTTAAAACACGGTGTAGCACAGAATATGAAATTTCGAAGTTGTCAAGCACGGTGTGGGTGATATTTTGAACAGTTTTGGCTAATTTTCTTTTATTCATTCAATGTTTATTTTTTATTTTTTTTTAATAAACATCTGGCCCATTATATTGACGGCTGAATGGAAAATCGACCTACCTCAGCAAATTTTTCAAGAACACCCGATCTCAATGTAAATTCAATATAAATCAACATTTCAAACTTTGTACAAATATTATAAGAATTCGACAAATTTTCCCTCATAAATTCCAAATGTTAGGTTAAGATTTGAAATTTTTCGGGACTCTTAAGAATTCTTTCTATTTTTACTTTTCCGAAATCTTTCAGGATTTATTTATCCCTCGATCTTTTCTGAATTGTTTCGGACTTTTCTGAATTTTACGTTTTATTTTTCGTTATGTTTATGGGTTTTTTTGAGTTTCTTTGTATTTATTTTGCGGGAATATTTGTGAGTTGCCATCTCTGGAAGTCTTTCCGTTTTATTTTTCAGGACCTTTTGGAATATTTTTGCGGTATATTCTGAATTTTTTGGAACAGCGCTAGATTTTTTCGTTTTTTTTTATTTTTTCGGGGTTTTCGTAATTTTTCTTGTTATATTTTTTCAATCCATTTTGCTCTATTCGGAATTTTCACGATATTTTACTAGATTTTTTAGAGGCTTCCAGGCACTTTTCTGGATTTTTGTAATTTTTTCTTGCTATGTTCTTCGAATCTTTTTTTTTCTTTTCGGTATTTTCACGCTATTTTACAAGACTTTTCGGAAGCTTTTATTTTATTTGTCGTAATTTTTCGGGTTATTTTTTTTTGGACAATAAAACGAAATGCTTTATAATTTTTCAGGTTTTATCGATGTTTTTCGCAAATTTTCCAATTATATATTTTATATGCTCTGTACCAGAGTTTTTTGGGACTTTTCGGAATTCTTCTAATTTTACTTTTCCGGAATCGTTCCGGATTTTTCAAGGGACTTTTTAATTTGTTGGTACTTTTCTGAATTTGGCGTTTTATTTTTCGTTGTTTCGGGACTTTTCGAGTTTCTTCGTAATTTGCTTTGCAGCATTTTTCTGGAATAAGTATTTAGGATCTTTTAGGGAGTGTTAATTTTTTTTATTTTTGTTGTATATTTGGGATTTTTTATATTACTTTTTATCTTTTCGCGAGACTTACGAAACTTTTCTGGATTTTTAATTCTATTTATAGCGATATTTTAGGTCTTTTTGAGGTTATTCGAACTTTCTCGAAATATTCTGAACTTTCGTTAACGTTTAAGTTCAAAAGTTCTTTTGCTTGAAACAAAAACGTTGCAGGTTATTTTCTGTCCCAAAAGAAACCTGTGCTGATTTTCCATCGGGTATCACATGGCAAACAATTTTAATAAAAAGCTTGGTCATTAAAAAGGGTGCTGTTACGTTAAAACAAAATCCAATAAGTCTGTTTCCACGTGTGAATTGTTTAATGGTAGGAAATTGGTTACCAACATATGTCATTTCAATGCTTAGTGCACATTCGAAATTAGTCTTTTATTTTTACCTTAAAAACTAAAAGCTAAGTATAAACGC
>NW_016159897.1:73893-74612 GCF_001687245.7 Rhagoletis zephyria | reverse complement strand
ACTCGAATTTAATACTGCATTTTATGAATAAAAACTTAACTGGCGTATTTCTTACATAAGTAAGTATAAGTTCTTTTCGCAATCTCAGACATTAATTTCCCTTAAGGATTAGTACAACTAAAATTTAAAATCTCAGTTCAAGACACTCGAATCAGACATTATGAACATGGGTTTGTGTATATTAAAAGATGCATGCGTCTCCTACACAACACTGGGTGATGCCTAACATGATGTGATTAACTCACTACGCCCGCTTTTCCTTCGCAGCATGCAGCGTTACTGACATCATAATGTGGTAAGACATATGACCTTTTTTATACCTCCATTACCGTCAGACACTAATAACACTCTTCCTCATACCCGTACAGCTGCTAAACATATTTACTTACACATCTGCATGTAGGTAGTACTTCCATACATACCTATGTATGTTTGTATATTAGGGCTGGGAGTTCTATCCGGCTCTTTTTTTAGCTAAATCCGTGTCAGATAAAACCAAATTATTTTCTATGTTGACCTATGTATTAGAGCTCTCGATTTTGTTCGCACATTTTCAAACAGCTCGCATTGCACGATACCCGGGTATCTAGAGCTCTACTATGTATAAAAATACATTGGAAATGCTTGGAAGCAACTGTGAACTTAAATTCAACGTACGCCACGTAATTCCTGGCAAGGAAAAAGGTCATTTTATTTTTTTAATTTAAATGGATTATATA
>NW_016159897.1:47997-64189 GCF_001687245.7 Rhagoletis zephyria | reverse complement strand
ATGTCAAATCAAAATGTCACGCAGAACAAAAATTGGAAATTGAGTTAGCTTCGGACGCACGCCGTTCAATTTCGGCTGGTCCCATACAAGTTGTATGCGCATGAGAAATTTTTGACATTAAATTGGCGGCGTGCGTGAATATTAGATTAGCGTGTATGAAACCACATAATGGTGAAGCACTTATCACGTAGAAAATAATGCAAGCGAAATTTTTTTTCGAATGGTATCTTATTATCTATATAACTAGAAAAATTGATAGCCATTTCCGTTGTTCTGCGATATGAGTAAAATAAAAAATAAAAAACCTTGTAAAAATAGGTAATTGTAGGCCAGTGCAGGTAAACGTAATACTTTCTTTGATAATTGATACTAGTTGCACAATTTTTAAGGCAGCTAACGCCAATGTGCAGGTATGTTGAATGCATCTATCGGAGCAGTTTCCTTATAAATGTTAAAAATAATGTCTCAGATACGCATTTTGGGGTAGGTATCTTAAATGTGCGCTTAAGCATAAGGCAGCGAAGCAAAATATACTGCATTTGGAAAAAAATTGGGACGTGAATGAGATTTTTTGTGCACAGAAATAAAAAGGGTGGGAAAATGCTTTATACTAAGACCACATTAGTCTAAATCAGAGTAGGTTTGGCCCAGTTATTCAAGTTTTTCGGAAAACAATCTTTGGAAAAAGTTAAAAAACAGCATTAAAAATTTTATTATTACGTTGAAAATATGTTTAAATATTTTTATGCAAATTTTTAAGTTTAAACCGTTTTGTCATTTGAGGGGAGTTTTCAAAAAAAAAAAATCTTTAAGAAACTATTTTTATTCATAAAAAACTCCATTTTTGGAGGTATTTTCAAATCGGTCCAGCTCACGTAAATCTTACTATATTCTCGTCTTAAATATAATACATTTTGTAATCCCGGCGGAAAAACCACAACTTATTTTGGTGATGCAGTCTAATGTACATATAATGGTAATATTTTGCAAGCATTTATTGGGCGTCCTAATAAAGTTTATTTCCTATGACTTTCAGAAGACCAATTAGAGTACTATAATTCCATGTATGTTTGAAGTATCATAAAAATGTTAACGATGCCTAGTTGGCTTGGCAGCAAACATTCTAATTCGCACTCGTTTATTTCGACTTCTAAATAATACGAGTATTTTTTCTTTACTGGTCAATTTTAGAAAATTTACAATTACCGTCGAATAAATTTCTAAATAAATGTACGAATGAAGGCCTGCCTGACCGAACAGCCAACAGCAAATTGTGAGTGTTGTGCGTTACAGAGCAAGCAAAGTGTAAAATTTATTTCACACTGATTTTAAACGAGCCACTAATCAGCAGATTTAAACGGAATTAAATGCCAAATAAGCCATTGGCTAATAAAAGTGTCAGCCAGTTACAGCGCTGCCTTACGGCCACAAACCCCGCTCGGTCACCCAGCATTCTTTTCAAGGCACGCCATTATGCCTCGTCGTCATCAGCAATAGGCTAATGGGCTATAGGCAAATTTATAGAAAAATTTATATCGTTGAGCCTGTGTGGTGCAAATTGTTATTTATCGAAGAATGGCCAGTAAATTTGACTCCAACTCCATGGAGAACATGAAGCGGAACTAGCAGGAGACGCACTTCGATGGAGACGAACGAAGATGTTTGGAATGTGCTCCTTTCAATGTAACAGAGTGCTGAGGCAATTTTTTTTAATCTCACATTGATGGCCAGCGATTTTCGCGTTGCTAAATGGTCGAATCCAACATGTTCAACATGCGCCTTTGACATTCTAATATAATCGATTTGAAAATGTCTAAATCAATGACTAGGGCCGTTGATCGTCTGGCATCTGGCATCGAGCGTTTGGCGTGTGGCGTGTGGCCCTATATGGCGCTTGCGAATCGAGTAAAACAAACGGAGCCATGCACGGATGCCACACAAAAGAACGTTTCCTACAAATATTGCATTCGACGAATCGAAGGACACTGGTGTAGAGGGTTACAGGGAAGGTTGTTGTCACTCGCGCACCGGATATTGGCAATGTGAGGCCAATGCCGCCGCAGAGACAGGAAACATCTTGTAAAACCAGGAAAGCTACATGTTGCGAACATGGTAAAGGGCAAAAGTTGCCCACAACGTGGTATATATATGCATTCATACTTTGAATGTAAACACCGACGGCCAAAGATGCAGCCGCACCGACATCTGGCCGACACGACGCACAAAGCGATAGTACTGACATTGTATTGGCTGGCTGGTTATTTAGTTGTTTTTGCTTATCGGCTAAGGTGAAGCATAATAAAAAATGCCAATTGAACCAGATCAACAACAACAACAAGCATAATGGAAATTTTTGACAGCAACAACAAAGAGAGACTCCACAAGAATATTTAATACAAACCGAGCAGTGCTTTCGATGCGCTCACGCCCCACTCCATCTCAACCTGCGTCGGGTCAGGACTAGGTTGGCGGTGACAATGAAGTGTCTATTTTTGTAGCAGAGCAGAACCCAAAACGTTGAATCTAACCAAACAAAACCTTCATACACGCAAAGGAGTTTGAGTGTGTGTGGTGCCGCATTGCCAATTGTCACGCCACGTTCAAGTTATAAATTTATGAATGCACGTTTATGTGGTGACTTTTTAACACTTGGCCACTATCACTCGACGATGTACTTGCAGTGCATCCTTCGGATTCAAGTTGGTGAGAGTAGAGGAGTCGGCTGAAGACGCAACATGCGACCATCAACTTCGAATACCAACCTTTTTTATGAAAGTGAGCTTCACAGTTTTTTTTTGTGTAGATACAATGAAAATTTGTTGTTCAAACTTCAAGAAAATCCCGAATTTTCCAGTAATTAAATTTTATAGGTCCGCCAAAACCCACAGAAAATGGAATGGGGGGCCAAAATAATATACCTAGTAAAAAAATAGGGGTATATGTTTTCGGTATAGAACAATACTAGAGGTAAGAGCATTAAAATTCCGACTTTACTTTGTTTGGGACACCCCAATGTACATAAATACATATCGCACGTGACACAACTCAAAATTACACGTTCGTCAGAAAATGCGAAAAACTATTTCTTATCACATGATAATCATATGGGCAAGGAAGACTTTACCTTAGGTTTTTTCAACAAATTATAATTATAGCTCTATGTACATTTTTAAGAGCATAATTTCAAAAATACCAAATTTTGAGTTGTTTCGCTTTTGAAGATCGTGTGCGATATGTACTTAAGTAAATCCCTACGGAGCGAGGTTGATTGACTTCACCTCCACTTGCAACGCAGTGCCTAGCCTTTGACATCATCATTGAAACATCTGAACAGCTACTGAGTCGTAACCTACTCAAAGAACGAAAACCCATATTCATTGTGTTAAGATAGACTGCAGGTACGAATCTTAAACCCAATAGCTCGTTTCTGTAACTCTTCCCTATCTACTGGTAGAGAATATACGTCATTCTCTACTACTCATCTACAGTAGAGAACAGTACGGCGAATTCATATCTCAATTCGCCTTGGTAGAGAATTTTTACATATACATACATATGTGGTACAAAAAAATCAAAAGTATATTTTGGCGCAAACATTTTTGTTTAGCCTTTCCTCCAATTTGTGGTGTGCGCCTTGATGTTAAAAAAATGAAGACATCTACAATTTTACACGCCGCCTCCGAAGCGACAAATGGTTTTATGAGAAGCTTTTTGAAGGAAAAAATACACTCGTAGATTTGTCATAGCTTGCCGAGGGGCATGTTGCTCGGACCAGGGATCTAACCCCAATCCTACGTAGAGGTAGTATGCACCTCTAGCCACTCGGCTACAGCTGCTGCAGCGGCCGCTACTTACTTCTTATATAAAGAAACTTCATCTTCAGCTGAAGAGAGATTTTGAATTTGGTTCATATTTGCTTGATAAACCAGTTGGCCATGTCGTTCTTTGTGAAACCGTAAAAATTGGCTTGAAGCTTAAATAAAATTGTCCTCCAAAAGGTATTCCTTGTTAAAGTTTGGCTTTATGATAATAGTAATATTTTGGCGCTTACACCTTTTGCTAAGTAACGCCTCCTAACGGAAAACGGATTTTATGAGAAGCTTTGTCGGAAGTTTGCCATTGCCTGCTCAGGGGCGACCGATTTTTCTAATTTAGATGTTGCTCGTACGAGAGATCGAGCCCATGTGCTAGGGAGGGGTAGTACGTACCCCTTATACTTGATCCAAAACTCATAACGTTTTAACGCCAATATGGTGTTGAAAATGGTAATCTGGCAAGCTGGCAAAGCTGTGTGTGATTTCAACCATTGTATATCGATGGCTGAGTGGAAGATCGACCTATCTCGGCAACCAGTTCGAAAACGCTCTATCTCAAAAAACTTTTCAAGAACGCCCTATTTCAGAATTTGATTCAAAGACGTCCTATCTCAGCTGCCGATTCAAAAACGCCCTATATCAGCATATTTTCAATACATTTTGAAGTGAGATAGGGCGTTTTTGAACCGAATTTTAAAATAGGGTGTTTTCAATTAAATTCTGAAATAGGGCGTTCTTGAAAAGTTTTTTGATATAGAGCGTTTTCGAACTGGCTGCCGAGATAGGTCGATCTTCCACTCAGCCATCGATATACTTATTGAAATTCGGTTGAGCTGTATTACTTAGAACGGTCTTCTAATAAGCAGTTTGGTATTATCCCGTTGGTCCGTTTCGTACGCGCTGATCAAGAAATTTAATCATATCAATAATTAAAGGATGTTCGTTCTATTAACTGGTTACTCGAATTTAATACTGCATTTTATGAATAAAAACTTAACTGGCGTATTACTTACATAAGTAAGTATAAGTTCTTTTCGCAATCTCAGACATTAATTTCCCTTAAGGATTAGTACAACTAACAAAATTTGAAAAATTTAAAATCTCAGTTCAAGACACTCGAATCAGACATTATGAACATGGGTTTGTGTATATTAAAATATGCATGCGTCTCCTACACAACACTGGGTGATGCCTAACATGATGTGATTAACTCACTACGCCCGCTTTTCCTTCGCAGCATGCAGCGTTACTGACATCATAATGTGGTAAGACATATGACCTTTTTTATACCTCCATTACCGTCAGACACTAATAACACTCTTCCTCATACCCGTACAGCTGCTAAACATATTTACTTACACATCTGCATGTAGGTAGTACTTCCATACATAACTATGTATGTTTGTATATTAGGGCTGGGAGTTCTATCCGGCTCTTTTTTTAGCTATATCCGTGTCAGATAAAACCAAGTTATTTTCTATGTTGACCTATGTATTAGAGCTCTCGATTTTGTTCGCACATTTTCAAACAGCTTGCATTGCTCGATACCCGGGTATCTAGAGCTCTACTATGTATAAAAATACATTGGAAATGCTTGGAAGCAACTGTGAACTTAAATTCAACGTACGCCACGTAATTCCTGGCAAGGAAAAAGGTCATTTTATTTTTTTAATTTAAATGGATTATATATATATATATATGCAGTTTTCATTACATACTGCTAAAGAAACGTATGCACATAGGTCAAGACCCTCCTACTTCTGAAATACTACGGGAAGAGGAAAGACGAAATTCCTCATGCTCGCAACAAAAAGTAAGCCATAACGTTTTGGGAGTTTTCAGAATCCTGCGATGACGAACTGAATTGAGCAGCTACAGCGGCTAGTATTTCCATCACTTATCTATTTAACTTTTAATTTAAAACCAATGGCAATTTTTTATTAAATTCGCAAATTTTTACTCTTAAACGTCTTTGTGAAGAATAATCCAAATAGCGTAAATAAAGAAGTATGAACTGGCAGTGCCAGTTTGTATATGTAACTATGTTGACTTAGTCTTCCACACAAACTAAGCAAATAGCTTAAGTTGCTGGTCAAATAAATCATGGCTAATAAAGTTAAAAATTTCTTGTGTATTAATGAAGTAATCTATTATTTATTTTGCAACTAAATATATTCATCACTGCTGCACTTACCGTCGCTTTGTGTATTCATACGTGAGGAAGCCTTAAAGATCACCTGCATACTAAAAATAAACGGATGTAGATATAACACTGAGTGGGTCGAGGCGGAAATTGCTGGCGGCAAAAATCCAGATAGTATGACATCACTACCTTTCTTGGAGAGATTCTAAATATTGCAATGTTTAGTTCCCGGAGGTTGAATGGTGGTTAAATTCCAGCACTGAGCCTGGACACACACATTGTCGAATCTTTCTTGATGACTCCAACCCTGACTCTAGGTGAAGACCTGGGGTCTTCTATCTAGGCTGAGGTATTTTCAATCCTCAAGGTCATGAACTGCGTGGTGGAAAATTGGTGAAGGGAAAGGAGTTTACGTGACTGCACTGATAGCCAACTTGCACTTAAGTCATTGGCCAGCTCTTTAACTACTTCCAAACTATTTGGGCAATGCAAGTCTCCACTAAATTATGTTGTTATGCTTACCAATAAGCTTGCTTTACACTGGGTGCCAAGTCGCTCGAGAGTACCTGGTGGGGTTGAAGGGAAATCATCGTTGCATCGAAAATATGGATGTTGTGTTACGATGCATCGAAAATTTTCCACTCGATGTATAAATAGTGGATGTATCGATTATGTCTCTTGTACATTCAACCGTCATTTCAGGTTTTCAATTATGTAAAAAAGAGAAGTGACTTTGAGAAAAACTTTTAAATATTTCCAAAAAGTTCGGTTAGATATATAATTAGTTCAATATCGCTTAAAACATATTTTGTTGCTGTTACCTGAAAAATACTATGCAATTTGATTCAATTTACATTTCGTGGCATCGAATAAAAGAAATACGTCAATATATTTTTGCCACTGACATCCTTAGTACACACCTTGTAATGGGACATATAACCGATTGGCCAGGGTTGTCTCAGAACAAACATTCTCAGTCCGCAACCACTTATAGCACTTACACCTTCGGCCATCGAAGCCACCATCAGAAAGTGGATGAATACTTTGCTTAACGGGGGCTGCGGGTGAGAAAAACTCATGTTGCCTTCTATTTCGGAGCGCCTATCTTGTGTTTTGCTCTCATTAAGCAGACGGTACTGCATTATTTTTTACCAGGTATACAAAAAACAAATAGGAATAGATATAAACCAGATTTGCGAATAACAAATAGGAATGTAGATTAAGTTAATATCCGAGTTTTATGCGTATACACGAATATCCGGATAATACGGTTATTTCCAGCCGTAGAGTATATGTATTAGGGTGTTCCAACAGTAAAGTCGGAATCGTAATGCTCTCACTCCCTAGGATTGTTCTATATCGAAAAAAGTATACCCCTATTTTTTTTATTTTGAAATCAAAAAATATTTAGAGGTCACTCAAAGTTTTCCATGTATTTTTGTATGGGAAAAAAACAATTTTTACAGAAATGGTATCTATATAATTCTTGAAAATCAATATCTTTCGATCGGAAAATTTGGTTATCTTCAAGATACTTTCAATAATAATGCTCAATTGTTTATTTGACCCTTTTTTAATACTATCAATTTTTTTATTGGTCGCCCCATTGCATTTTTCGGGGTTTTTGTGGGTCTTTGGGGGACCTATAAATTATAGTTGCGATGAAAAAATGGTTAAATAAACAATTGGGTATTATTACTGGGTATCTCCTGCAGATAAACAGAGTTTTCGGATATAAAAATATTGATTTTTATGGATTCTATACCTTTTCTTCGAAAAGTTGTTTTCCCCCATATAAAATACAAGGAAAACTTTGGGCGCTTTGAGCGACCTCTAAATATTTTTTGATTTGAAAATAAAAAAATAGGGGTATTTACTTTTCGGTATAAAACAATCCTAGGGGGTGAGAGCATAAAAATTCCGACTTTACTTTTTCAAATGCATTTTTGGACCACCCTTAATGCATACAAGACTACTTGTGTTTGTATACTTGTGCACATTGCGGTATGTTGCGTACACTAGAGGAATAGGCCAATAGGTGCTTAGGAGTCTAAGCCTGTTGCACTTAAAAGTTTGAACATGTCAGTAGAGAATGGAGCAAAACATTAGAACGCAGCTAATGTGCGCTTTTTCCTAATGCAAAGACCAATAAATTAGATAAGAGCCATAACAACTCCAAAGGCTGAAAGAGGATTAGGCGGAGATGTGCAAGTAAATATGCAGACATAGACGAGCGTACATATTTATATATGTATGTGCGTTCTTTATTCGTGCATGAGCGTACACATATTGTTATGTTTGTAACTATGCATATGCATTTTTGTGCCCCTCAATATTTTGGCCTATATTCTGGCAGAAAATGAGGCGCTCAGCTAGATTCAGATTTCCAGATACCAACAGATGGACAAAAAATCCGTCAGAAGAACTGGTATTAGCTGGCATTCATGTGTAAATTTGCATAGAAATATATATCTACTGAACAAAAGTTGTTCAGCACAGCGGCTGGCCAAAAGCACTGCTCTTCGACTAATTGCAACACACGCAAATGCGCCTGCGCCGCCAACCCCCTAACTGTGTCTATCATTAGTCTGAATGAAGCGTTTTCTCGTTTCAACTTTTGTGGCCACGGCAGGCGTTTTTATCAATGAATGATCTAATTTTAGGTTAAGTTGCGCACACTTCAAAGACCAAATTCGACAATGAACCGCCAGTAGGCATGCCGAGGAGAAAACAAATCACAGCATAAACTACGAAAACCACAACAAGAATGCTAGGAAATTGCTTCCCGCTTGCATGCAAATAAACACATAAACAATTTCAGTTAGCATTTACATAACGTCGTTTAAAGAACAAAACCGCGTATGTGAGGTTGCATAAATTATTTTCTAGAGAATAAAAACAGTCATATTTCAAAATGGTTCTCTTTTTTATAAAGCAATCGCATTTATGGCTAGCATATTTCAGGGCCATTGGATAAGGATTGAGCAAATCAAATTTTTGGCAAAAAATGTCAGTTACGCAGTTTTGCAGACCGACGATACGCGGTTTTGTACTTTAAACGACGATAAGTATTTGGGCATCAGAAAAGCGGGAGAATGAATGGGTGAGCAAATGAGTAGCGAAGTAGACGAAGCCGTCTAACGCCAGACAAGGATTATATCGCAATGTTAGATCAGTGCGCGTGCCAATATGGTATGAACTCATAACAACAACAATAATTCCTAAAACAACAAATAAGTACGATGGCTTACTTCTAAGCAGCCGGATAGCCAAAAAGCTTACTGCGACTGCTTAGAATGGAAGGTTTGCTCGGTCCAGCAGATTTATAATAGAGATATCTTGGCGCATGACCACCAATCCGACTTTAGAGTTAAATGCCCGCCAAAGGAAAACAGTATTAAAAGGTAATCTGAATGAAAAAAGTCAAAAACAGGAGCCCTAACATACTTCCAGCTTTTCCCTCCTCCGTTTGAGAACGAATTTCGCCAACATACCCTCTGGTCTTTTCAAATAGCATTTGGTTATTTGCCAGCTATCAGTATTGCTCCTTATATGATTCAGGTTCAGTTGGCCCTCCCAAAAAACGACGAGTCGCCAACTCATCCATCAGTTAGTAGCCGGTGCTATTAATTGGANAAACGACGATAAGTATTTGGGCATCAGAAAAGCGGGAGAATGAATGGGTGAGCAAATGAGTAGCGAAGTAGACGAAGCCGTCTAACGCCAGACAAGGATTATATCGCAATGTTAGATCAGTGCGCGTGCCAATATGGTATGAGCCCTAACATACTTCCAGCTTTTCCCTCCTCCGTTTGAGAACGAATTTCGCCAGCATACCCTCTGGTCTTTTCAAATAGCATTTGGTTATTTTCCAGCTATCAGTATTGCTCCTTATATGATTCAGGTTCAGTTGGACGTCCCAAAAAACGACGAGTCGCCAACTCATCCATCAGTTAGTAGCCTGTGCTATTAATTGGGTATTCAAATTTTAATTAATCATAAAGTAAATAACTTAATTATTCGATTAATTGGTAATTATGATTACACAAAAGCTCAGTTCGGTTACTCGGGTAATCAATATTTTGATTCTCCAAAAACTACAATATTAAGTTGCTTTTTGATTAATCAATATTATGAGCAAAATGAGTATTCAAATTTTTAAAGTACTCTTTACATATAAAGAAGTAGAAGTCCCTTCCCTATAAACATTTTGGCGAACGAATATGAATATCGAACTGAGAACGAACTCATAACCAACCTTAGTTTTCCAACTTCTTCTTTTTTTGCGCTGTAACCGCCTAAGCGATTTTGGCCGAGTTCAGCAAAGCACGCCAGTCGTTTCTCCTCTGTGCCAACTGACGCCAATTGGAAACGCCAAGTGAAGCCAAGTCCTTCTCCACCTGATCTTTCCATCGCAGTGGGGGCCTCCCTCTTCCTCTGCTACCACCAGCGGGTTCCGAGTTGAATACTTTCAGAGCTGGAGCGTCGGTGTCCATTCGAACGACATGACCAAGCCAGCGGAGCCGCTGTATTTTAATTCGCTGCACTATGTCCATATCGTTGTAAAGCTCATACAACTCATCGTTCTATCGTCTGCGGTACTCGCCGTCGCCAACGCGTAAAGGCCCGTAAATCTTCCGCAAAATCTTTCTCGCAAACACTCCAAGAGCCGCCTCATTGAATGTTGTCATTGTCCATGCTTCTGCGCCATATACCAGCGCGGGCATGATGAGTGACTTATAGAGCGTGGTTTTCCAGCGTTCATAGTATATTGGAAATACACTCGAGATGGGTTTGAAAAAAAAAATGAAAACCATAGTAACAAGATAGGAAGTGAAGTCTAGCTCATTTTCCAAGGGAAATATAATACAATCACTCTCTCTCTCATTAAAATTTCAATTCGATAATGCGCTGGATTTCGAATTCATACTAACCTATTCCACATTCGTTATCGAAGGTGAGACTTGAAAAAAATTTTAGTTTTCCGATCATTTCGAATTGTTAACCAAGCCCAATGTTTATTGGGTTGATACTATGAAAACAACGTTTCTGTTTTCAAAAATTAAAATAAAATAATTTTTTCATGTACATATGTATGTAAACCATGGTGGAATAAAAGAAGCTGATGTCAGTACGAACTCACCAAATGGTAGACTGTCCTTATTGTGGCATGTATTTTAAAAGTAGTAGAAAGAGGAAAAGTAAGCATATTTGAAAAAAGGTCCTAACATTATTATAAACGACTTGGATGGGTTATAGGTATGTGTATAAATCGAAATTGTAGAGGTGGACCTTTAAGCAATACTTCATAACCCACTCTGTCATTCATAAAATATGTATTTATGTCAAGGCTTTGACCAAAAACCCATTAGATCTGGGAAAATTGAATTGTAATTTTCGCGTGACTAATAACACAGGGCTGCGAAATTTAAATTTTGTTTCTCTGATTCATTTAGTCTATTAATGGCTATTTTTAACTAATTCTGTTGGTTTTCAAATAAAGATTGAATTCTAAAGTAATTACTTTCCCAAAGGCTTAAAGGATTTTGTTTATATACTCACATATATACTAGAAAATACCCGCTTGGTTCGCAGCGCCTGCGTTGGCCATTGCAAAAAATAGCATAGAAAATCAAAAATGATCCCTGATACACCTACCGTAAAAGGTTGTCCTATATGTGAATCCAGGCAATAAGATATCTAGGATCCAAATTTCAAGCGAATTCGACCTTAAATCCGATATTTCCTATTTTTTAATTCGCGCCATAAAATATCTGTTTGCACTACATTTTTTTTTGTAATTCAGGCCATAAACTGTCTATCACAATTACAAAATTAATAGGATACTTTATTAATGGAGTATTCCATCGTCATGGGTGGGACATTTGTACAGCAATAATAGTTTTTCTCTTTTAAATTTAAGTATAAAGGGCTAAGCAATTCTACATTTCGATAAAGCTTCACCTAGTTCACTAATATACGAGTTATTACCAAATACGAAAAATATTCCAATTTGATTTTATATGGAAAAATTCTGAGCTCTTTCTTCTGTGACGGGTAAGACAGAGAAAAGACACTGCTTTTTGGAGCACATATATTTTACAGAAAGTCTGTGAATTTACTTAACATTTCTATCTGAATTAGATGTTTTACTATACAGAAAAGAACCAGCAATCCTAACAAAGGACAAACCATAACAACAATTAGTTGTTTATTAATAAAAAATTCAAAATTCTCCTGTTCATGAAATGGAGCTTCTAGTGAGATCCATATCAAAGGGCTTAGGTACGATAAATGTAGGAGGCCAAATACAATATGAACTGACCCACTTTTATCACAGTAGAGTCATTGTAAGACTCACGATATATAATGCTGCCCTCAGGATCTATTTTTTATTATTTTAGGGGGCAATAGTTATACCAAATGAAAGCTAGAAGTCGCCAGATTGATGTATTCAAATGCATGGGGAAATGGATTATTTGCAAACGCATGATATTTTATATGCATTTTCCAAATGCACTTCTGCTCGGTGCATTTGATTGCAATGAAATTTCGAATGTGCCTCACTGATTTTCAAATTTGTTTAGACTAGCTACGTATGTCTAGCTAACACTAACTACAGGTTAAACATGGATATCGACTCCTATTATCACGTCGATAGCGATGTCTAACCTGCTGTTAGTGTTAACCAGACATTGAGTAATCGGCCCTAAGAGTGGCTGGAGTTGAGTTATTTATGGAAAACTGATTTCATGGAGAAATCAGGCTCAAATTTAGCTATTCTTTGGTGGAACCATAGAACTTCAGAAAAGATCTTGTGTATCGATGTCTAATCCGAAAAGTTATCTATATCTTGGCCACTTAAATGCTATTTATTAGATTGAATTTATAAGTTAGGCGAACTTCTACATTTTCTAGGTTGGAACTTTTGAGGTAATTGTTAGTATTGACTTTTGGATTGTTGTTAAGCAATCCTCATCATAGAATTCTCTGGCGTCTCTATGATAGTAATGTTTACCTTGACTTTTCGAGTTAGCCACGCGAAATTTTTTTACTATCGCTTAGCTCGTCAAAAGTATTATGGAGTTTAGTCAACCTGAACATCAAAGTTTTGTGGCATTAAGCATAGGTTTGAAACGTTAAACTTGTTTTTTTTTTATTTTTAGGCACCATAAAAAAAATTTATAAGTGATTGTCACGGGCGGGACACGATAAAACGTTTCAAAATCTCTAAAGTAGGCACTTATAATATAATAAAAGTAATGAAATAGGGCTGCATAGTATAAACACACTCTAGTTATGAAATTATAGAAAAATCCCTAAAGAAGTTACTAAGCAATACGAAGTTTATAACTTTTTTGTCACGGGTGGGACATGCAAAATCATAGTGATTTCATCTCATTATATAATTTAAATGCCTATTTTTCTTCAATGCCATGTTGCTTCTTTGATACGAAGAAAGATCGAAACATTTATTCCCCACCTCAAAAAAAATAATAACTTTGTAAATACTTGATTTTGCAGAGCCTTCTGTATTAAGAAATATTGTCGTATTCAATTAATTTTCTAATGTTGAAGTTTTGAGTGCATTTAAAGTGCAATAGGATAATAAAACCAAATTTTTTCTTCGAAAATACGTTAATCTGAGGTATTTTGCATTGATTCATCAAGCATTCCATGTTCAATAAGTTACTTTATAATTGGGCACAAAGTTTCACTTACTCATGGAATACCCGTAATGTAGGAAAAAAGTAAACATTTCACAGCTTAACGTTAAATAATCAATTGATTTGTTTCGGATTTATAGCTATTTTAAAATCAATCTGAAGTTTTTTGCCTTATTTTGGCACATTGCCACGTCCTTTTAGACTAATTGAAACTATTTTGTTATTAACCTTCCCATAGAGCTGAACTTTGAAATTAAAAAATCTCTATAAAATTCAGTGTGGAAACATAGCTGTGTGGAAACATAGCTTTTCATACGACATTCAGGCCGCTGTGATGAACTGGTTAGCTGTGCGTGCTACCACTCCGCAGGGCCTGGATCCGAGCCCAGTTTCCGACCAACCTTAAAAAAATAAAACATAACAAAAGTTGCATTTTGGAACGAATTTCCGTCATCCCTTTTAAAATTTGGTTTGGGGACAAACCGGTTTCAGCGTTGTGCCATCTTCAGTGTAAATTTTCGTTCTCGGAAACAACAATAACCAAAAAGGAAATTAAAAAAAGTTGTTTATCCCAGTAAAATTACACTTTTTCTCAAAAAAAGAAGTAGTGGCAAACTTTCTATTTGACACGTAGATCATTAATCCAGTCTTGCCCTAAATTTCGTATGGGAACATTCTGTCATCCTGGATTTTACGTTTTTTGGTTTTTTTTTACGATTTGCAAGCTTATTTTGCATTTTTCGTAAAAAGTGGTTCCATAAAAATTTCTAGAGAATTTCATTTCTCACACTTTTATATATTAGGTTAAACAAATTTTCGTTTCCACACCAACCGGTACAGTACGATGGCCAAAATTCTATAGGACGGATTACAAAGATTAATGCCTAAAAATTATCGCAAAGACGCCCCCCATTGAAAACAATGTGGCCTTTTGGAAAATTTAACATGGCGTCTAAACTAACCGTAAATTAGGTTTTGCTTTACAACTTTTGTGCCTCTCGAGAATCCGACACTAGAAAAGAAATAGCAGGCTCTTATGTTTTTGCGGTTGCTGATGACGAACCTAGAGCATCATTTTAAAAATTCAAAATCGATTCGGTCCGCTTGAAACATTTTCCTCTGGGGTTCTTGGAGCCGCTTATTACCAATCTGAGGTCAGGATAGAAAAATTCAAAATATTGGACCCAATATGGTGGAAAACAGAAATTAATAATCAATCCGATTCGCTTGAAACATTTTCTACATGGATTTTGGGGTTGGTGGTCATCTAAGCGTCGTACAAATAAATTTTCGTAGAAAAGTTTTGGAGAATGAAATTCTCTAGAACTTTACCGTTTAAATATGCTACGTACTTTCAACATAAATTGTTGGAAAATTACGAAAACCGGGCCAATGTAAACATTTTTCTCAGTTTTTGCTAATTATTTACAAAAACAAATGTTTTTTTTAACCTTATATGTATGTATGTATATAAAAATGTTGAAATCAAATTATCTACAAATTTGTGTTGAATCATTTTTTACAAAAAATGCAAACTTAACTTGCAAATGGCAAAAAAAAATCAAAAAAACATAACATCCATGATGGCGGAATGTTCCTATATGAAATTTAGGGGCAATACTGTGGATCAATGATCTGCGTGTCAAATAGAAGAAAACGGCATCAAAAGTTCGCTACTACAAATTTTTTGTTTTCTTTGTACCAATTTGATCTAATTTTACTGGGCAAGTTTCTATTCAATAGCGGTCGCCCCTCGGCCTCTGAGTATGTGTATGGTTTGTGAAAGTGCATGTTTTACGCAGTTTCGCTTGGAGACTTGTTCGTAAGTACGCATTTTTTAAAGTGTATTGATTGTTGGACTACATGCATTCTGCCATGAAAAACAGCTTCTCATAAAAAATCCAATCGCCGTTCGAAGTTGGCGTAAAACTGTTGGTCTCTCCCCTTTGTGTGAACACATCTAGCCGCTCGCCGCAAATCGGAGGAGAAGCTCGGCTAAACCCTAACATATTTTGTAAGCGCCAAAAAATGCAATCGCAAACACTAATGCGCTTGTGAAATAGTAATTTACCGACGAAATAAGATTAAGCTCAACTGTTACTCTGTAAACTGAGACAGAGCCAGAGGCTAGGAGCTGACATTCCATCTTAAAAGTAATCGTTCTGATTACCAACAAAACTGATTTTATTTGTACACAAAACGCATGACGAAGTATTGGTTGTTAGGACCTGGCCTAAGCTTACTTTTTATGCATGTAGTCCAACAACCAATGCAATTTAAACAAGTAAGAAAGTCTAAGTTCGGGCGGAGCCGAATATTAAATACCCGGCGCAAGTATTAAATATATGTTTTCCACCTTTCCGAAAGCTACCGCTACATGATAAGCCGGGGTGTATCAATATTAAGTAAATTAGCGTCCTTAAACTTCGAAATATTAAAATTTCAAGCATTTCTGTAATTTACCGTTATATGAAAAGCGGCCGTAATTTTAGTCCGATTTCAACAATTTTCAACGATTTGCTTTTATGTGGCAAGCACAATAACCATACCGAGTTTGGTACAAATTG
>NW_016159897.1:44159-47952 GCF_001687245.7 Rhagoletis zephyria | reverse complement strand
CTTTAATATTTACTGATTTATCTAGGGTTTCGTATTTCTCGAAATTACCGTTATATGGGATGTGGGCGTAGTTATTTTCCGATTTTAGAAATTTTCGGCCATTTGGTATGTTGTACCAGGACCAACAATTGTGCCAAGTTTGGAAGAAATTGGTGTAGCGGTTACCAAGATATACACATGTAACCATAAGTGGGCGTGGCTACGCCCATTTGCCAAAATTTTGTAATATTCTTATTTTTCGTCTAAAACTCATTGCAAATATCAATTTTGAGTGAATTATCTTCAGTAGTTACTAAAATATCGCAGTTTTCGTTTTTCTGAAAATTACCGTTATATGGGAGGTAGGCGTGGTTATTGTCCGATTTCGCCCATTTTCAATACCATCCGTCCTACGCCCAAAAGAAGTTCACGTACCAAGTTTCGTTAAGATATCTCAATTTTTACTCGAGTTATCGTGTGCACAGACGGACGGACGGACGGACGGACGGACGGACAGACAGTCACCGCTTAATCGATTTCTCTTTTCATTCTGATCATTTATGTATACATTTGTCTATATCTATCTCGATTCGTTTTGCCTGTTACAAACAACCGTTATGTGAACAAAGTTATAATACCCTTGTGTGGTATAAAAATGCGTACTTACGAACGTGTTACACTTGCAACATTCACAAATCATACACATAAAAATGTATGTAAACACAAAAGATCCAGCCGAAGGGCTACTTGGCTATTTAAACTAAATATAATATGCACTGTGCATTTAAATTTGCATTCCCGCAAGACGCGAGTGTAACTTAAAACTCCGCTTATCAATATTGGTAATTCTAAATCAAAAATTTTATCAGAATTTAACATTTATTCAAATTGTCAAAAAGAAAACAGTAGTCCCTAACGCATACGTTTATTAGAAAATATTAGAAGCAATATAATTTGCTCCTATTTTGTATGGAAAGTTAAATGAATGTAGGCAAAGGGGGCACCACTAAAAATAAGGTAGCCAATAAAGTCAAAATTTACAGTTATGTGGTCTACTGACATCATCTGTATATAATTCCATCATGATGTACACCACGGTACAATAATTACAGGCATTGTCTTCCCAGAGAGCGCATATTCCGATCTGCCTTATTTAAAAAATATCATTGTTGCCCACAGTAAAAGGTTTACTGCAATACCATATACGTATACGTATTTTTTTAAACAATCCTTCTTGCAGAGAACTTATTTAATTTGCAAAAGGCGGGAAGGAACATTTGCTTGTAAATAAATTCAAAATTTGTATGCCCCTCTTCATTTCAAACGTTTTTTCTTTTGTATTGAAAAATTATAAAGATTAAATTGAACGAAAACAAAAAGCAAAGCCAAATAAAAGTAAACTGCGTCAAAATAAAAATGAGGGAGCTCGAATTTCGATGTGAAGCGAAACTCTCTGGAAGGACAATACCTGTAATTATTGTACCATGATTTTTGTTATGTTAGCAAACTTCAAAAATGTTCAGGCTGCCTCTCAGCGGTTTTACCTTCAAATTTTTGATCATGTATGTACACATTGTAGAAAGAAGTTGAGCATTTTCCAAAGCAAACTCTTTGTACAAGCAAAATTCATTCGTAGATAAAGCGGTGTATCGTCAAAAATTTTTAAATTTTCTCGAAAACCATATCTAGTAAATCTACTACGATCGTAGTAAGGTTCAAACTCAGAGCCCCATAATCCAAATTTTACAAAATATTCTTTTTATGACAGTTAGATTTAGAGATATCGCCGGACAACGAGCAGTTTGACACTGCATTTATTACACATACACTTTACCTTTGGCTAGCCGCAAGTTTTCGATGCAAATATTTGCACTGCACAGTTTGTGTTGCATTAAGATTGTGCACGCAGATAAACTATGCATTACAGTTATGCAAAATCAGTTATCGCAGCTGGACGCAACAAGTCCTGACCATCGGCGAGCAGGCTAGAAAGTTTAAGTGGTTCAAATTGTTGAATTTTTGAAGTCTATATTTGGGACTTTCCATTTCAATTGACAGCTGATTTAAACTGATAAATTAATTTACACTTGTGGCCAGCTGGTTAAGTTAAGTGACACTTTGATTCGTTTTGGCTATTTTTCTTTTGATTATTTAATGTTTATAGTTTTTTTTATAAAAGTCTAGCACATTACATAAGGAGCTCCACGTACATATGTAAATCCACATTTCCAACTCCGTACAAAAATTATAGAAATTCAACAAACTTTTTTAATTGAACATAAAAATTTTATTTTTGTATTTAGAATTCTTAGAAAACTTATAGATACGCGCTTTTATAGCCCATTAGATTTTAGTGTAGTAAAGTAAAAATTTAAAGTGGCTAAGAAATCGCGTTGATTTTTCATAATTTTTAGCTGACCGCTGTACGAATTTTCTCCCATATAATAAACAAAAAGTCGCTCACACCTTGTGTGGGGAAAAATTCCTAGAGCCGCCAGCAAAAAAAAAAATATTAAAAATCTACGCGATTTCTTATGCACTTAAAATTTTTACATTATGTATTTTACTGAAATTAAGTGCGCAGACCAGAAATTACTTTTAAAAGCGAAGCAAAAAGTTTAAATCTTAAAATTTTGAAAATTCGTTACATTTTCCTAACGCAGTTTGAAACTTTGATTTACAGTGAAACCTCCCTTGGGCGGACACTCACCGTCAGTCATTTTTTGTCCGCCCAAGAGAGGTGTCCGCTTAATGGAGGGGAAGCCTGTTTTAGAACTTTTTAATGTTTTAATTAATTGAATAGTCACTATTTCTTATTTGAATAAAAGATATTGATATTACATCGTTCAAACAAAAATGTGCATGTATTTNTACCTTTTTCATCAATAGTTTTCATGTTTTTATCAGTCTCCAAGGGTTTCTGACAATTCAAATAACGAACCTAAACCACTGCGCAAACCAAACTAAATGTGTGCATAACAATCACATTTTGTGCGGGAAGTCCCCTTTTTCCATTTAGTAGTCCGCCTATGAGGAGTTCGCGTCCGCTCAACGGAGGTTTTTGTTTGATTTGTTATGAAAAGAAATCCTAATGTCCGTTGATAAGAGGTTCGCGTCCGCCCAATAGAGTTTTTGTGTCAATTTTATCCAAAATAACTGTCCGCGTCCGGCCAAGAGAGTGTCCGCTTAAGAGAGAATAATTTGTTCCGAAATTTATACTTAAAACTTGGTATAAGAAAAAATGTCCGCCCAAGGGAGATGTCCGTCTAATAGAGGTGTCCGTTAGGAGAGGTTTCACTGTATATGGTTTTGTTTATAGCGTGAACCATATTTTTGTAAAAAAATAAAAAAAATACAGCTTGCAAAACATTCTGAATATTTAAAAAAAAATTTAACCAGATATAAGTGAGTGAGCGTATATTAATCCCAAATTACGTCAAATGAATGGCTAACTGTACTGGGTACAAGTACTGTGCTTGAAAATGATTGAATCTTTAAATTGAAGTCAATTATTTCTGAATACACATGTACAGTGTACGACAAAACTAAAGCACGAAGTCTCTCCTGAACTCGTTAAGTTAAAAAAAGACAACAAATGGTTATATCCTTCAATTTTTTTTTCTTAAACTTATAATAACAAATATATATGATAAAACAAGTAAGAAAGTCTAAGTTCGGGCGGAGCCGAACATTAAATACCCGGCGCAAGTATTAAATATATGTTTTTTCACCCTTCCGAAACCTTCCGCTAGATGGTAAGCCGAGGTGTATCAATTTTGAGTAAATTAGCGTCCTTCAATTTCGAAATATTGAA
>NW_016159897.1:28823-41475 GCF_001687245.7 Rhagoletis zephyria | reverse complement strand
AAAAAAAGTTGAATGGCTAAAAATATCAAAATATGAAAAAATATCAAAATATTCGCCATAAAAAGGTGTTTGCATTGTTCAACTTTGCATTCAACTTTTGGTTGAATGGCCTTTCAACTAATCGCTTTCAACAAAGTTGGTCGCCAGCCAACATTTAGCCATTCAACTTTTTTTTCGTGCAACCCTGCGTTGAGTTGAACGCAATTGTTGAACGCAAAGTTGAATAATGCAAACACTGCTTAACGGCTAAGTATCTATACGGTGGAATGAGAGAAAAATCGCGCTCTTCCTTGACTTGTACTATTTTTGGTCTCAACAATGAAAAACTTGTACGGTTGTCGAACCCACCGATTCAATTAATAATGAGTTGAAATTATTTCAATGTGTTAGCGAATGTTAGCAAGTTAAATCTTCATATGTGATTGAACACACCCACTGAAGAGCAAGACTTGTAAAGTATGCACTTTGTTTGCGCTTGAACATACCCATTTGACCCAAGAGGTACAATTTACGCGACTTTATTGTTTTAAAAAACACAAAAGCAGAGTCTGAACAAAGGAGCAAAGATTATAATGTTGCTGCTAATGTTTAAAACAAATGATGAATTTGCAAAAGACTATTTGTTTCATTTCGATGTATGAAAAAGATATGTAAGGAAACTTATAGGGAACAATTATATTTGCGTAGGGAAAAGTAGGGATTTTCTTGAGAAGCGGGAGGGATTTTTTCAAAAATTTATTGGCATCACTGATTGGCAGGCGGAATGGCAAGCACGAGGGCAGGCCGCTGCATTTATGAGTCGCACAGATAGCGGTGGAGAAGGAGCCAAAGCATATGTGGATACTCGCCACGCGGCCTTACAACAACATCAATCCAGGCATCAAAATATTTGACCACTCAAACCCAACTGACATGTGCCTGTCGCAACAGAATGGTAATTTGTGTGCTATTGCGGAACACCCAAATCATTAATCAAACATGTTAAGTTGAGGATCGAGCAAAGAGCGGTGGTATCTAGGTGCGCTAGTCAGTCGCTAGTCGGTGCCGGAATAGTAGAGTGGCCGCATTGGTACCACCACCCTTTGCACATGAATAAATGAACTCATTTACATGCAAACATATGAAATTATTTATAGCTACATATGCATACATATGTATGTATGTAAAAAAAATTCACAAAGCAATCTTATGCAATACTAATGTTACGGTACTTCGCAGTACAAACTTACCATATACTAACATGTAGTTCGTACTGTGCTCCACAAAAAAACGTTTGGGAAGCTTTTAACAATTCCGACGTCTTGAATTTGCAACAAATGAGCTACATGGCACGTCTCTAAAAGCAGCATACTTCCAAACAATGTTTTGCGACTCGTCTGCAGGGCGGGTGGGTATCCGGCTAGTAGAAGTGACGAATTTACTGGACATATGGATGCAGAATTTTTGCTAATACGACGATTACGGCCCGGTCTGGTCATCTTGGCGGTGCGTGTTGCATGTTGATGCTGCCAATCTGCCATATTGTCGGTGTTTGAGCAACATGTGCATGAGTGCCGCGTTTCCATCAGACGGCAGGAGCACAGGTTGGCTAGTGTGCAGCCCAGTGATTAAAGTAGGAAATTTGGTAATGGCTCAAAAAATGATGTGGTATAATGGAATAATAAAATGTATTAATTTCAATTGTTAACGATGGGTGTTAGAGTCGACGAAGCGCCACTAAACAGGAATCACTTATTACAGGTAGAGGTAGATAATTACTTTCTCCTGAGCTCATCGTACATACTTATGTTCATACACATATACTTATTGACTTCTTTTATATATTTTTTCTACTAAAATTTCGTTTTTTCCTTCAAGGCGAAAACGAGTGAATAATTTTCAGCAAGGAATCAAAACCAAGGATCCAACTTTATTTAGCAAGTCTTACTGAAGCACTTTCGCAGCTGTGTTTCCCAAGTCACAGGCTTTTGAGCAGGTGTCAATCCTTATGTCCGCCAGGATAGGGCAAAACACCAATAGGAGTAACGTGTATACGACATCTTCAATGCAAGTCCTCTCATTTTCCCCTCTGGCGCTGTTAATTCTATTTCCTCCGTGTCATTTCAAGCAATTTAGCCTACTTCGTTCGCACAAAATTGGTTAATATTACCAAATGCAAACTTGAAAAGTAATCAAAGTGACTGATATTTCCAACATGATTTTGTGATATTAACCACACTTTGGTTTGCTTTAAACAGACTTTTGTTTGCCGATATATTCCTTTGAATACGCTTATGTTCTACACTTTACAGATATTTTTCCATAATTCGGAGACACAGGACAATGATTTTTATCATCATTTTCACAAGTTGTCTCTGAGGGCATTCGAACTTGAACCGACTGGAAACTAACAAATAACAGCAAGTATGTCTGCACACTCAGCCAAAGCCGTTCTGCAAATTTGTTTTCAAATCTTCAAATTGAATCAATTTTCTTCGTCTTTTGATTTGGTTCTACACTTCACAGATGTTTTTCTCGTAATTAAGAATAAACAAAAAATAAATAAAAATTAGATGTTGCCCCTGACTGGCTTCGAACCCGAACCTGGGAGCTGCGAGCGTATTTCCTCCGTTAATACTTCGAGTGGGCAGTTTATTGTCCGCGCTTCGAATTCGTCAAGATATCGTCGATGATACTGCAAAACGTTCTATGTAATTTATTAGTTCTGGTACTTAATTGATCTGTTATCTGTATCTGCTCGCTTCTGGCAATCGTTCATCTTCATTAGGCAAAGGCTAGACTGTTTTGTCATTCGTTTATTAGGGCGTAATGATTTGCAGATGCATACCGATGCAAGTAAGAGACCATCTAAGTGTAAAGGGTGCTAATAGACATAGACCGTTTTGCAGTATCACCGCCGATATGCTACGGCCATAGCTAATTCGTCATTCCTAACATTGGCGAATATGTATTTTCACCATCTATTTGTCGACTTGAAAGCCGCTTTCGACAGTACTTTAAGGAGTTGCCTATACGCCGCGATGTCTGAATTTGGCATCCCCGCGAAACGTCCTTTGTTACTCAGCGGGGTTTCAGACAGGGCGACTTCATTTCATGTGATTTCTTTAACCTGAAGTTGGAGAAGGTAATACGAACTGCAGAACTGAACCGCTCAGGTACAATTTTTTAAAAGAGAGTGAATTAAAATACAGCGACTCCGCTGGCTTGGTCAGTCGTTCTTATGGTCACCTAAACTCCAGCCCTGAAAGTTTTCAGCAGGGAAGAGGGATGCCCTCACTGCGATAGAAAGACCAAGTGGAGAATGAATTGACTTCACTTGGCACTTCCAATTGGCGTCAGTTAGCACAGAATCTCTTCATTGAGGTGAAATGTTATGTAAATTTTTGCAACTTGTAGCCATCACTCATCCGATGGCGTCTGTTAAAATTGAGCGGGAGTTCGGTTTAGGACGTACAAATGTATGAATGCAAGTATGACTGCAAACATAATAGGGGTATTCTCGAAATCTTGCAAAGCCGTTGCACGTTGCACGGATTGCATAACTTGCAAACACACAACAACAAAATACATCGGAGACACCATTTCCCATCGCTGCAAAACATGAAACGTCGAAACCCATGTATATATTTTGCAAAAAGCATTACAAAATAAATGCGACCCTGTGCTAATTATTTTGTTGTAGGAATTGCTACATATTTCTCTCATTCCTCTCATCTCGCTCACTTCATTTTTTTTGCTGTCCCTTGTTATTGCATTTAATACAGAATATCGCTGTTTGTACCTATACNCTCTCATCTCGCTCACTTCATTTTTTTTGCTGTCTCTTGTTATTGCATTTAATACAGAATTTCGCTGTTTGTACCTATATATGCTACCACTTTGCAATGGGGTGCTCTTGTACTCTTCCAAATTTGGAATAGTATTTTTGCATTACGTGCAATGCGTGCATCGTGNACTTGGCACTTCCAATTGGCGTCAGTTAGCACAGAATCTCTTCATTGAGGTGAAATGTTATGTAAATTTTTGCAACTTGTAGCCATCACTCATCCGATGGCGTCTGTTAAAATTGAGCGGGAGTTCGGTTTAGGACGTACAAATGTATGAATGCAAGTATGACTGCAAACATAATAGGGGTATTCTCGAAATCTTGCAAAGCCGTTGCACGTTGCACGGATTGCATAACTTGCAAACACACAACAACAAAATACATCGGAGACACCATTTCCCATCGCTGCAAAACATGAAACGTCGAAACCCATGTATATATTTTGCAAAAAGCATTACAAAATAAATGCGACCCTGTGCTAATTATTTTGTTGTAGGAATTGCTACATATTTCTCTCATTCCTCTCATCTCGCTCACTTCATTTTTTTTGCTGTCTCTTGTTATTGCATTTAATACAGAATTTCGCTGTTTGTACCTATATATGCTACCACTTTGCAATGGGGTGCTCTTGTACTCTTCCAAATTTGGAATAGTATTTTTGCATTTCGTGCAATCCGTGCATCGTACAAGACTTCGAGAATACCCCTATTGTATACCCTGCAGAGCAATCTTTGGGTAGTAATTAAAAATTTTAGTCTACAACTACGTATATACATATCTACATACATGGCTCGATTTCAATAATTTTGCAAAATATCACGTCCTCAGTATCACTGCTTGTATTTTTGTAGACATATTTTTGAAAAACTAGTTGATATACTTACATTTTGTATTCGAAACGGACCCATAAATATACGCTTTCAAAAACATTTCGACTTCAGCGTCACCTGGCGACAGTAAACATATCCTATCCCGCGAACGTACCAAAATTTCATGGCAATTGGGTGAGCCATTTAGGAATCTATAAAAAAAAAATTTAAGTGCGCCTGGGTCACGCTGAAGAAGTGAAATTACGTTACATATGTCCATACTTCGCATACGTGACAATCTTACGTTTCACTGTGATACAAACAAGGAATACCATTTGTTTTCTTTAACTTTTTTGGGCCATTGTATAGCACATAATTAGCTCTATATTAATTGAAAAATTAAAACAATCGAACTGCTTGGTCCTGAAATATAAGCATTTAAAGAGAGTGTCGTTCGTGACGAAAAATGGAAGTAGATTTTTTCTTTTCCTACAAAATCGCAAAACTCTGCGAATTGTGGATGGCTATTTTCATGAAACTTATTTTAATATGATTTGGAGCAATTTTATTTGTTTTTAGAGTTTTTTGAATTAATGCAACTAGTTTAAATTTTCTTTTACCACCCCAAGTGTGAAATGTCACGTGACATAAATTTCCATCGTTATATTTTTGTTAATATTGCTTTTAAATTAATTTTTAACGCAAATAAAACATAAATTTTATGTAGAATATACTTTATATTTTGACTTCAGCGCCAATTCAGGGTGAATTTGAGGGAAATAATGCATAGTAAAAACGAATACTTTTTATTATCGTTTAAAAATGTTCGAATTTAAAAATTATATTTTCATACAAAATTTTTTACGCACGAATTTAACTGTTCACATCTGAGTATATATATGAGTGTACATACTCACCCCAAGCATTCAGAGCGCCGCTCTGGGAGCGGTGACAACACACACATTCATACATAGTACATGTGGTGTTGATTGATATTCAATATTTGAAAGCAAATTTATATGCCTGGGTGTAGCTGAGTGCGCAAAGATGCATGCCATAATTTGTTGATATCCAGAGATGGTCAGGGTTCGAATTCCACTGCAGNTTTTTCTTTTCCTACAAAATCGCAAAACTCTGCGAATTGTGGATGGCTATTTTCATGAAACTTATTTTAATATGATTTGGAGCAATTTTATTTGTTTTTAGAGTTTTTTGAATTAATGCAACTAGTTTAAATTTTCTTTTACCACCCCAAGTGTGAAANGGATGGCTATTTTCATGAAACTTATTTTAATATGATTTGGAGCAATTTTATTTGTTTTTAGAGTTTTTTGAATTAATGCAACTAGTTTAAATTTTCTTTTACCACCCCAAGTGTGAAATGTCACGTGACATAAATTTCCATCGTTATATTTTTGTTAATATTGCTTTTAAATTAATTTTTAACGCAAATAAAACATAAATTTTATGTAGAATATACTTTATATTTTGACTTCAGCGCCAATTCAGGGTGAATTTGAGGGAAATAATGCATAGTAAAAACGAATACTTTTATTATCGTTTAAAAATGTTCGAATTTAAAAATTATATTTTCATACAAAATTTTTTACGCACGAATTTAACTGTTCACATCTGAGTATATATATGAGTGTACATACTCACCCCAAGCATTCAGAGCGCCGCTCTGGGAGCGGTGACAACACACACATTCATACATAGTACATGTGGTGTTGATTGATATTCAATATTTGAAAGCAAATTTATATGCCTGGGTGTAGCTGAGTGCGCAAAGATGCATGCCATAATTTGTTGATATCCAGAGATGGTCAGGGTTCGAATTCCACTGCAGGCAACGTGCAAGTTAAATAATTTTTTTTTAGTTTTTTTCTTGATTATTCACTTCACTTGCGCGGTCATTTTAATATGCGCGTAATTGAATTGAATATTTACCAATATACAGTACTTTCGTTGACGTTTATAGTAAGATCAATTACGTTTATATTTGATTCTAATATTTTTTCCCTCAGTGTACATACGCCAAATTCAAGCCAAATCGGACCATAAATACGGTTTTTCGAAATATCTCAACCTTGGCGCCACCTAGGAAGACCATTTTACGCAAACATGATTTTACGTACATAGCCAGTATATATTTTAAAAAGCAGACAAATCGGCCCGTAAATACGTTAGATATAAGATTTTTTTTTGTCGTGGTGGACCTTCCGATGGAAACACCCATATCTAATTTGTCTCATAACCAATATACTACATACATGCATCTGCTTTTGCTTAAGGTTATATTTTTTTTACTTTTTTCTATCTAGATCCCTACCTCTACCCCTGTTTGTTCTAATTAAGTTTATGTTATTATATTTTTCTTTATCTCATTTTTATCTTTATACTTCACCGATAACAAAATCGATAGTAACATTCAACAAACTATCGATAACAAAACCGATAAAAATATCGGTAGCAAAATCGATGACAAATTCGACAAAAATTTCGATAGGAAAATCGATAATAATATTGGTAGCAAAAAAATGTATATCGATAAAATGGATAAAAAACTCGATAGTAAAATCGACAACAGAATCGCATAGAAAATCGATAAAAAAAATCTATAAAAATATCGATAACAAAATCTATAAAAATATCGATAACAAAATTGGTAAATAATCGATAACAAAATCTATAACTAATCGATAACAAATTCGATAAAAGTATCGATTACAAAATCGATAAAAATACCGATAACAAAACCAATAAAAATATCGATAACAAAATCGTTAAAAATATCGATTACAAAATCGATAAGAATATCGATAACAAATTGATAAAAATATCGATTATTATATCTATAAGTTCCGAAAGTATCGATAGAAACATCGATTATTATATCTATAAGTCCCGAGAATTCCGAAAATCTCTAAAATCCCAAAATAGTTCCCAGAATGAGTCTCTTTGTCTCTATCTTTATCATTTGATCTATAATTTCCTTTATTTTAATCTTTCTCAACAGCATAATAGATCTAGCTAGGTCGTAGCGCTCATATGCCCTAATAATAATAATAATAACCTTTCTTCCTCTTTCTTCATCTTTACTTTTATCGGTACCGTCATCTTCATCTTTTTCTTTATATTTATCTTTGTTTTTACCTTTATGTTTATCATTTTCTTCATCTACATATTCCCTTTCATATTTGCACTTATATAAGTAAAGTGTTTCAATTTACCATTGGTCTTCACTTTTGCCTTTATCTTTACGTATCTTTGTTTTTGTTTTTATTTTTACCTTTGCCTTTATCTATGTACGTACTCACCTGTACACTGAGGGGAAAAAATATTAAAATCAAATAGAAACGTAATTGATCTTACTATAAACGTCAACGAAAGTACTGTATATTGGTAAATATTCAATTCTATTACGCGCATATTAAAATGACCGCGTTCGTACTGAAAAAGCATCCGTGAAGTGAATAATCAAGACAAAAACTAAAAAAAAAAATTTAATCTGCATGTTGCCTGCAGTGGATTTCGAACCCGACCATCTCCGGATATCAACAACTTGTGGCAAGCTTCTTTGCACACTCAGCTACACCCAGCCATATAAATTTGCTTTCAAATGTTGAATATCCATCAACACCACAGCACGCGATTTGTGCTATGTATGCATGTGTGTGTTGTCCCCGCTCTCAGAGCGGCGCTCTGCATGCTTGGGGTGCGTATGTACACTTACATATACATACTCAGATGTGAACAGTCAAATACGTGCGTAATAAATTTTGTATGAAAATATTATTTTTAAATACGAAAATTTTTAAACGATAATCAAATATAAAGTATTAATTTTTACTATGCATTATTTCCCTCAGTGTACTTACATTCTTATATATCTCTTTTTCTAAGTTTTATTCTTTAACCTTATATTAGCAAGTTTTTGTTAAATTAATACCATGTGCATACACTCAAGAAGCACTTGTTTCAGCCCCAACCATTTCCGTTGCACTATTTCCGTGTGCTATTTCCGTTGAATTTGCCAATTTACTCCCAATCAACCAACCGCCGCTAAAGAAGTTGCACTTCAAAAATGTAAACGATAACAAACCTTTGTTGTAACTTTTGTCTAATGTAGAGAGATGTGGAAAAAACAACTTCGTTGGTCATTGCAATATGGAAAGAGATGGTAAGGATCATTGCATTCGTATGGATTGAGACCGTAGCAATTGAGCAACATAGATTTCCCTAAACTCGATCATAATTTGCTGCAAAAGTGTGGTAATCCAAAAAAAAAATACTGACCGCCACCTCTCTTCTGTTCNATATAAAGTATTAATTTTTACTATGCATTATTTCCCTCAGTGTACTTACATTCTTATATATCTCTTTTTCTAAGTTTTATTCTTTAACCTTATATTAGCAAGTTTTTGTTAAATTAATACCATGTGCATACACTCAAGAAGCACTTGTTTCAGCCCCAACCATTTCCGTTGCACTATTTCCGTGTGCTATTTCCGTTGAATTTGCCAATTTACTCCCAATCAACCAACCGCCGCTAAAGAAGTTGCACTTCAAAAATGTAAACGATAACAAACCTTTGTTGTAACTTTTGTCTAATGTAGAGAGATGTGGAAAAAACAACTTCGTTGGTCATTGTAATATGGAAAGAGATGGTAAGGATCACTACATTCGTATGGATTGAGACCGTAGCAATTGAGCAACATAGATTTCTCTAAACTCGATCATAATTTGCTGCAAAAGTGTGGTAATCCAAAAAAAAAATACTGACCGCCACCTCTCCTCTGTTGTGTAAAAATTTCATAGCTGTATCGATTAGAAGAAAATGTCTTTTTCTCGAGTTTTCGATTTTTTAGATTATCACACTCTAGCAGAAAATGATCGATGTGTACATAGTTCGGTTTTCTGCTGGTCCATATCCTACAAAAATCCTTGGATCATGTGATACATTTGCGCCATATTAGGGTACATACTTACAAAATCCTCCTCTGTAATGCAGTAGCGAACCAACTGATCTCTTTAAACCAGCTAATTGTTACTCCATAATTTCCCGTAGTTTAATCATCGTAGTCACTACACGATGTTTCTTGCCTGTGATGCCAAGGGGTAGGTACTCCATGGAGGAATCCCCTAGGCCGAGGACACGCAATGAGCGGCTTAACCCTTTCCGGTCAAATCCTTCCCTGATGAATATAAACATTTTTCCTATTAATTACAAGGTTCATAGTGCCTTATAATACCAAAAGTAAAGAAAAAATATTCAAAAGTTGTTTTGGGTAGCTATTAGGGCAACCTCAAATTTGTGCAATATACTGTACAAAAGTCCGCAAAGGAGTAAAAGCACTCAAGAAAACTCAATAAATATTTCACTAAGTTTGACGGAATAAAACTTTTATTTCATTAAAAATGAACTTATTTATGTACAAAATAATTGATTTTACTGCAGATATGTTGGAATGAATTTTTAAATATTTTTAAGTATTNCCTCAATATTTCGAAATTGAAGGGCCAATTTACTCAAAATTGATACACCCCGGCTCACCATCTAGCGGTAGGTTTCGGAAAGGTGAAAAAACATATATTTAATATTTGCGCCGGGTATTTAATGTTCGGCTCCGCCCGAACTTAGACTTTCTTACTTGTTACCTATGTATCACAGTGTTATTGTTGTTTCCACAACACTTTTCATTAAAAACGGCCTCAAGCTCAATAAAAATTTTTGAATATAATTGTTATTATTCCAAAAAATAACAAGAAACAAATATTTTATTTTACTTAATTATATTTTTTTTTCTTTTATCTTATTTCACATAATTTTTTTTATTGTCAGTTAATTTAAGTTTTTAGAGTTTAATTTTAATAAAAAGTCTACAACACCTATAATTATATAATAAAAAAATAATAATTGACTGAATTAAATAAAATGAAATCAAAATTCTACTGGGACTCAAAGCCGCGACTTCGCAGCTCGTTCATCAGGTCAACTGCGCTGTTAATCTGGATCAACGTTGCCGTCTGTCTATGCTTTCGCGAAGGAGAGTATTAAACTGCATTATTGTGTATTTTAAGTACACTGCTGCATCACTTAAGAGAGAAGAGGTGATACACTGGCGACGAAAGCCAATGAGTATTCAAATGGACACCTGTAACAAGCCTTAAATCATATTAAAATTAAAACAAGCTGTCTGCGACAACCAAAACATACGCAGCTGATGTACAATTGACACGCAACGACATCACATGGCGATAAGTGCCACTACTAATGAGGAGAAGGGGGAGGGGGAGAGCTTGAAACAAGTACTGGTCATGGTAGACCCAGAAACAAATCAAAGCGATATTTATAGGTTTTTCTAAGAGCTAATGAATTGAGCGCCAGCAGCTGCCCCACGGTAACGCATCAACGTCTGCGAACCAGATTATTTTCCCAGATCACACTGCATATAGACATAATAGAGGGGGCAGGGGATACATGCCTACTTGCCAATAAACAGTGCAACAACATTGTAATACACGCAATCCTACAATAAAAACAACACAAATGCAAGCATATTTTACAAACATACATACGTACATATTAGGCTTGGGGAGCTTTTGAACTAGAGAGAGTTCATTAGTTCGTTCATTAAAGTGAACTAAAATTGTCTGTGGCAACACTCCAATAAAAATGGAAAAGTTATTTAGTGCAGTTTGTGTAAAATATTTGAGTTGAGTTTTTGGGATTTCTTTTTAAAAAAAGACTTTCGCTTTCAGACGTCAAAGCAAAGCGCAATTTGGTCGCATTTCAAAGGCAAAATTGAAGAAGAGAAAATAAGGATTGTTGGTAGCTCTTATGGAAATGTGAATCGCCAGATGAAAGCCAAAATATACTTTCGTGATTTTGGAGAAAGTCGAATGAATGAAGAGTATTGATTTGTGTATTGTAGAGGACCATGGAAATATAGATTTTTTTTATTCTACAGTTTAATTTAATCTTTTATATTTATGCATGTATTTTAAAACGAGCTAAGACCCGGAAGAGCTAAATAGTTCATTCAGCTTAACGAACTAGAAGTGAACTAATCTTTAAAGTGAACGAAAAAAATCCAACTCTAATACATATGTAGGTACATTTGTATGTACAACGATGTTAAGAATTTCATTAATATTCAGCATTTAACGTGGCAATTATGACGATTTACTAGGCGCCAGCGAGTATTACATTTGGACCACTTGTCATACTGGAATTTCTACACCCTGTTCCGTTGCAATGAGCATAAATAAGTTTTACGCATTTTGTGACAGGCATCTTTTCACTTATCCCTACTTTGAAAACGCAGTGTGGCACGTTTGCAAGGCGGGTGGCATAACACTTGACGATCAGCAGAACAAATGTCGCCGATATGCATAGTTGGCGCATTGAGCGATATCGCTGTGCATAGCGTTGGGGTGTACGTTAATGCAACGCGGTTGAAGTTGCTTCTAGACCCCATTTTTATTTGACTAAGCGACTGGGTGGTTTCTGGTAGCTAAGCCTCAGCGCTGACATGTACAACTTAATTAAATGTGGCTGCCACGATAATGCATGACACACGCCAAATACAATCCTGCATTCCCATCATTCCAGTCATCAACACGAACGCCAGCCACTGCATGATATAGCAAAGCAAAAAACCCCAAACGTCGTTTGTCAGCGAGTAAGTATAGGGGCTGCGCCCCCAATGCTCGGAGGGTTCATTCATTTCGAAGGACATTCATGCAATTTGTTTTTCCTATGGCACACAATTTTTACTAAGCTCTTTAATTGCTGGCGTTTGATAAATTTTTCGAATACATCATTTGGTGCTAATGATTTAGTATCTTCTATACTATAATAAAACTGTAGATTTATTGGCTGTTTGTCTGTTTGAACTCACTAACTTTAACTGGTATATAGAGAATGACCTCCCATAGGCGTGCATTTTTAATCAGCTATCACTTCTAAACCGTAAGTCACATGAATTTGAAATTTAGTGTGTTGACATAT
>NW_016159897.1:18727-25891 GCF_001687245.7 Rhagoletis zephyria | reverse complement strand
ACTTTTGTTGAAGGCACATCCTATAGGAGTGAAATTTTTAATCAGCCATAACTTCGGAATCATACGTCACATGAATTTGAAATTCTGTTCTGCATCGCCAAATATACTTTGCAAAAAATGGTGCCGAAAGATAGCGCCGGCGCCGAGATATTTAGAGAACCCGTCTTTATCGTACGAGTATTAAATTTATGATAAGAAGTGTTTCTGCAAAAAAAATGGAGCCAAAACATAGATGACAAATTTACATTTTAGATGATTTAATAGAGCCCCATTCTTTAAGTATGCATACAAAGAAGTGCAAAACTGTTTAAGCTCCGCAGATATCCTAGGCACATCAACGGGCCACCGGTGTAAAAAAAATTTAAGTAATAAAATAAATAAATAATAAATAATAAAATGTAATAGGGGGGGCAAAAAATAGCACTTTGATTGGAAATTACACATATATGTATGTGTATCCGCTATTATTCTATGAAATAAAATAATTAGTTTCTATTTGGTTACAAATTTCTTCTATTTCATAACTACTTTCATAACGCGTTCACCGGTAAGAAACACAAACTCTTTGTGGCATGCTCGTCGAATCGGCCAAGGTTTAATCTCCAGGGTTAAAATGCCAAAACTGGTTTCCAAGCCGCTATGAATATGAAGAAAATAAAAAAACTTTGGGAGTTTAAAGACCAAATAAATAGAAAAAAATTCAAGCAGTTGTTTTACTGCTACATATTACTTTTTCAATATACCTTGACTATAAACAAGAGCAACGCGTAACAGCGAATTCACAGTAAACCTCGATGCCGCTGGCGTATTCCGATAATGGGTCGTATGAATAAAAACTCAGCAATTGATTTTTCTTAAAATTTCAGATTTCTTACTTAAATTTGTTTAGGAAAAAGCAAGTCCATAGTTTTGTTTGCATACGATCCAATATCGACATTGTCGGTCTGGAACTAAAGGTCTTAAGCAAAGAATTTTCAAGCTCAGAAAAGTAAGCTAAAAAGGTTGGTCTAACGGTGAGCGATTACAAGGCAAAATACCTTTCGGCTACACATAAAAGGGCCCCGCGCACATAGGGGTATTTGAACGATTTAGGCGGCCATAAACCAATTTGACAAAATTTTGAAGAAAACTTAAAAAAAAATAGTCACATTCGATCAGTGTTGCCACTTTGTGAGTAATTCCTCAAAACGTGAGGAATTTCGGGTGCGCTTGAGTATTTTTTGAAGATTTTTATTTTGAGGAATTTTCTCTCGATATATTTGCAGGTAACAAATGCAACCATGTTTTACACAAGAGAGTTGTTAAATCGCTCTGCAAATTTTTAAACGAAAAGCTTTCCGAAGTTTTATAAAGAGCGAAATACATCACACAAGTGGCTTGTCAAACATTCTTCAAACCTACTTTTCAAGCAAAGAAATTTAGTTTTCTTCCGGTTCACAATGTAAAAGGGTTTGGTTTTCTTCAGAAGTTGAGAGCAACCGTTGCTAAAAAAAAATCAATGATCGTAATGCGTCTTCTGAACGGCTTGATACATTAGCTGTCTAATTCATAACACACAACATGTTGTCTAAAATGATCAGAAAAATATTACGATCATATAACACGCAACTGTTCAGTTGATCAGAAGTACAAAACAACGCGTTCAGAAGGTGCAATCGCAACAGTTACTGAGCTGTTGCGCCTTCTGAACGTGCCCAATGAGACGAATTTTCCATACACAACGTAAGCGGTTTGATCAGATGACCACATGGGGGCCAGAAAATCAAAAAAATTAGATTTTTGTTCATATTTTCCTCAAACGTCTTTTCTAATGAAATTCCCCTATTTGCAGGGAATTTCGGCTTAAGAGGCAATCGGCGAATGGTCACTTTTTTTTGGGGAGCTGGGTATGCTATTTTTATATCTTAAACTAACCAAATTAAACGAATATGTTAATTTTTAACCATTTGACCGTTTTTCGAGCGACATTTTTTCAATTTGAATCGTAATATCTCCAAAACAAGAGTTTTCCTAGATATAGGCTATATACCAGATCAAAGCTAAGGTTTTGGGCTAGACATGTGGAAACTTAGAATAAAATCCACTTACCAGTTTTGAGAAAATGCCGAAAATCTCTATTTTCAGCAGCCCGATTTTTAGTTTTCAGGCGATAACGTTATGACACATTTATATTTTATAAACGGAAAAGACAGCGTTAGAGAGCTTGTACTGCGGCTGCTTTCGTCACTCGCGCGCACTGCCGTATGATGTGTAGTTTTATTACATTTTCTTACCTGCACTGTAATACATATTTGAATTATCTAATTCCCTAAATTAAAGTTAAATTTGATTTTTTAAAACGGTGGAAGCGCTGGGAGGTTGCTAAGAGATAAAGCCTTTTCGAACCCATTTCCATTTATACCGATATTTCAGCAATTCATTTAACTAATTCAAGAAAATCTTTTAAGAGATGGCAATTCTGTTAATGTTTTTACCTAGATGTAAACCTTCTCATCGCCGAGACGGACACGTAAATATTCGTGTTCCTACAATCGGACCACGGCGACATAGGGTCTATCGATGTCAAACGTTAAGCAACTTTATGTTCTTAGTTTTGATAGAATAATTGGACGTCGCCCCCTTCTGTTTACTTGATTTTAAACATTTACTGTTGTTTATGCCAAAACACGTCTTTTCTGAGCATTTCGAGTTGAAATATTCATAAAAATAATTTTGGCCACATAAATCGGCCAAATACCCCTATGTGCCGCGCTTTGGGATACAGGTCACTGTTAGAAATATTAACTTTGAAGTGATGAAGGACTTGGTTTACCTAGAATTCAGCACAAACATCACCAACAAATAATACTTCCGCCCTTCGTTTCCGGCAACACAGAAGGGAGAGTTCTACTTAGTAAGGGTTATAATCCCTAAAGAATGAAGGAGGAGAAGGAGAAAGAAGGAGAGTTCTACTTAGTAAGTGTTATAATCCCTAAGCGCCTACGCAGAAAGAAGTTCGTTTTCATTTATGCACTATTTCGTTTTTTTTCGTATGCATTATTTCGGTTTTGAGTCGAAACTGTGCATTTATGCATTACTTCAGCTTTGTCATATGCGTTCAAGGCCGAAATGTAGAAATGTAGGATTTTATTTAGTTTTTTTTAGTTTTGTTATGTACTTGATTTATTTACAATATGCATGTCCAATTAAAGATATTAAAAAATACATACAGTGGTGAAAAAATTATAGCAGAACCACTTTTTTCCAAGTTTTAAAGTATTATTTTCGTTGCTATCTAATTTTGGTTATTTTTTTAAAAAAAATATAGTTAATTCTTTAACAAAACCCGTGTAAATCCAAGTTTCCAAATTTGTGCAATATTAAAAAAAATCCACAAACTTTCGTACAAATATCGAGCTATTTAAAAATTCTAAAAAATCAATCCTAATTTTTAGCCATTTGAAACTTGAACTTTATTCAACTAGAATTCAATAGGCCACAAAAGAACACTCTCAGAATCTAATTAAAAAACTCCAAATTTTTACGAAAATTTGTTGATTATTTTATTAATTGTATAAATTTCTAAGACAGTGACACTTTGTTGGTACATTTGTACAGATTTGTTCATTTTTATATTGCTCTATTGGTACCAAATAAAAAAAATTGGGAACATTTTTTTTTTGTCAAAAGATACAATACAGCGATGTTCTATTGAAAAATTTCAACGATTTTCAATTTTCGAGATTGGGATAACGAAAAATATTTGGGTATTCACACTAGAGCTGGAGAAACATCGATGTTTTTATATAAGCTACTAACATCAATGTTTTTTTCTCAACATCGAGGTTTTTGCCAGTTGCAGACCTATATTTATTTGGCGCGTAAAAATGTAAAAGGTAAAAAAGTTTCGGTTTTTCCCGCGGGATTACTAAACCTAGTATATTTTAAGACTTGTATCAAAATATTTCGGAAAAATATTAAGATTTACGTGAGCTGGACCGGTTTGAAAATACCTCTAAAAATTATGTTTTTTTATGAATAAAAATAGTTTCTTAAAGGATTTTTCGGAAAAAATAAAATAACAAAACAGTTTAAGCTTAAAAAATCTACATAAAAATATTTAAAAAATGTATCATCGGAATCATAATAATAAGATTTTTGATGCTACNTTTAAACCTGGTCTCCCGCTCTCCCTCAGCTAAACATGGTCCTTCGAGCCGGATCACCCGCGGCTTATGATACAGTCCACTAGACGATCAAGTCGTCTAGGGGGGCCAGGATGTTTAAGCGACTTATGCATTTCCCGCATAAACAAAGAACAGCGAACACCCACACGCATTTATATTGCATTCCCGCATAAACCAAGTGCAGCGAACACACACACGCACTTGTGTTTAAAAGTATTTCGCTCGTTCTTAATTTGGTATGCATTTTTTATGCAATTCTCAAATATCTCTTCGCTGAACTTAGTGAAGTGATAAGTCGCTGGCATTTTCAGCCTGGTCAACGCTAAACCAGCTTGGCTCATCACGATGGTCAACGCTAAACCAGCTTGGCTCATCACGATGGTCAACGCTAAACCAGCTTGGCTCATCACGATGGTCAACGCTTAACTAGCTTGGCTATCACGCGGTGCTTTGAGCATCGCTCCCACTCCACTCCCGGAGTACTTTTTGGTATGGTAGTAAGCTCCGGCTTACAAGCCACACTGGGGCTCTGCATGAATGCATCCTCAAATAAATCCCTGCTCATTGCACAGCAGCCTACGGCAGCTAGAGCATGACTCCTCCAATGGAGTCCCCCCAAATAAATCCCAGCTCATTGCACAGCAGCCTACGGCAGCTAGAGCACGACTCCTCCAATGGAGTCCCCCAATTAATATATATGGTCGCCTTTAAACCTGGTCTCCCGCTCTCCCTCAGCTAAACAATACCTCATAAGTCAGTAAGTTGGTAAGGTTTTGACTGAGTTATTTAAGTTTTTCTTAAACCAGTCTTTGAAAAAACTTCAAAAACAGCATCATAAATCTCATTATTATGTTTCCGTAGAAAATTTTTTTTAAATATTCTTATGCAAACTTTTTAAGCTTAAACTGTTTAGCCATCAGAGGTAATTTTTTTTTTAAATATTTAAAAAAAACCTGTTTTTATTAAAAAAAAAACTCCATTTTTGGAGGTGTTTTCAAATCCGTCCACCTAACGTAAATCTTAGTATTTTTTGCGAGATATTTTGGTGGAAATCTTAAAATCTAATAGATTTTATAATTCCAGTGAAAAATAGTACTGATTTTTTTTTTGTATGGGGAGTGATGCAGTCTACTATATATAAGTTGACTATGATTACTCGGCCGTGCTATCTTAGTAGCACAATGCCACTAAGTGCATTTTAAAAATTTCAGGCAATAGCTTCATGGAATTATCTATTATATTTTTTGTTGTTTGTGTGAAATATTTTATTTTTATCGGTATTTTTCTTTTAATTAAAATATGCTGATATAAAAGTAAAGAAACACATTTTGCCAGATCCAGAAATTTTGGAAAATAGGCGTGGCACCGCCCACTTATGACCACATATGGGTATCTCGGTAACTGTTCGTTCAATTTGTACCAAACTCGGTATGGTTATTGTGTTTTCCACAGAAAAGCAAAACGTTGACAATTACTTAGATAGGACTAAAATGACGGCAACATTTCATATAACGGTAAATTTCAGAAATGCTTGAAACTTCTATATTTCGAAATTTAGGCACGCTAATTTATTCAAAATTGATACCTTGAAAATAAGTAACATTATTTGAAATTTTGGGAAATGGGCGTGATACCGCCCACATATGACTATATAAGTTTGTCTTGCTGAACGTTCTATCGAAGATGTTTAAAATAGGGGGAAAACCACCTCTTCTTTCCATGTAGCGGTAGTTTTCGGAATACCGAAAAACATATATTACGTACTTGCGCCGGGTGTTTAATGTTCGGCTCCGCCCGAACTTCGACTTTCTTACTTGTTGTTGTTGGCCCAACAAACGCTGCTGACAGTCAACGATTACTGTCGTGGCTGCCGTGATATGGGTGAAATCGAACGTGTAGACCATTTCCTATGCCACTATCTGAATTGACGAGGCTCGTCCACGCTCGTTATGCCACTACCCTTTCGAATGCTTGGCTACACTGGATTCAGCTAGTATCTACGACTTTAAGCGCTTTATTAAAGTGACTAAGTGGTTTCACTTCTAAGGTAAGATGAGGGACGTAACGAGTCTCTAACATGACGATGGGCCCATGGTGACCTAAGTGTGGCCTTTTCCAATGCTGGATGAGGACAGCGAAGATCAACGAACTGAATGTAATCTTACTCCGCGTAGTGTCAACTTCGATGAAATGAAACCTCCTAACATCAGATTTCCGATCCTTTCGTTACTATCCTGAGGTATTTATTTTGATTATCGAATCGTTCTGAGCATAAGGATCTATCGTAAATTTCTGTTTTATGTAATTTCGTAATAAGCTCCAACAAATTGGCACCACCCACTGTAAATTATTTCCACCAGCCTACCGTACTATTTGAAGTTTCTGAGTTGGCTTATTTTTAATACATATAATGTGGACAAGCTTCACACAAAACAAACAAACAAAAATGTTCGCAATCCATAAAATAATGCATTAGATGTATACAATTTATGAATGCACTTAAGGTTTTGATCAAACTTTTAGCCTCTTAGAAAAAGTCATGGTTGCCCTTCATTTACTTTGAATCGCAGAGCACATGTTGGATTAAAAATTTTACAAAGTACATACCCTTTTCCCCGCACGTTAAACTAGAAAAACTGAACTTAGCAACTTTTAGCTCCAAGCTATAGCTATGTATACTTGTAAATAATTAAAACTAAAAGGAAGAGGTGGTGCTTAAAACGCAAGCTTCCAATTGTTCAAAAGCAACATAAACAAGTAAGAAAGTCTAAGTTCGGGCGGAGCCGAACATGAAATACCCGGCGCAAGTATTAAATATATGTTTTTTCACCTTTCCGAAACCTTCCGCTAGATGGTAAGCCGGGGTGTATCAATTTTGAGTAAATTAGCGTCCTTCAATTTCGAAATATTAAAGTTTCAAGCATTTCTGAAATTTACCGTTATATGAGAAGCGGCCGTTATTTTAGTCCGATTTCAATAATTTTCAACGTTTTGCTTA
>NW_016159897.1:12432-18637 GCF_001687245.7 Rhagoletis zephyria | reverse complement strand
CTGATCATTTATGTATACATTTGTCTATATCTATCTCGATTCGTTTTGGCTGTTACAAACAACCGTTATGTGAACAAAATTAATATACCCTTGTGCACAAGTGCGCTCGGGTATAAAAACGACAAAAGTCGTTGCAACACCTTGAAAGCAGTAATGCAACTCTTGTTCGAAAATACCTACATAAATATGTATTATTTATACCCGTAGTAAAGGGCAAATCGAGTTGAAATGATCTGCATGCACGAATATAGGGGCTTTTTTTATATATATGTATTTATGTATGTAAAGAGGAGAAACAAATGCCTTTTTTGTGTTTAATGCTTTTTATACTTTTTGATCCGGTTTTTTTTTGTTGCTTTGCTTGCAACGCAATGCACTGATGCAACAAGAAAATATATTTATACTCCCCAGTGGTGAGTTTTCACTTGACATCGAGAAGAATAATTTTCATTTTCGATCTTCGAAACGGTTGAAAGAGATGCTGCCGGTAAAATTTTAAGCATGATAAGGTATCCCACTCTCTTAAATAGCCATTAAAGAGATTATTTTTTGAATTCATAACATTTATTCATATATTATGCATTTGGATATGTGTTAGAGAAATACTTAGTAATGTAAAACTTGTTTCATACCCAATTAGAACTCTTATCTTATTTTTAAACCTTAGTTAAGCGATTTTTTAAAGTAGTGCGGAAATACTGTGGATAGTATTTAATTCAAATGAAAGTCATATTTGCATTTGTTTATATAGTATGGCGCATATCTACATGCACCTACAGATATAAATCGTTTTTGTTAGAAAATAGTTGGCGCTTACATCCTTTGGTAGCCGTTTGGACAAGTTTCTCCCTCGATTTGTGATGTGCGCAATAACATGCACACATCAAACCTTCAGTGCTTTACCATTTAATATCATAAATCAAAGCTATAACGTAATACAAGGGTAATGGAGGATCTTTTACACCAATTACTTGTAGTATGTTAATGTGTTGTTTTGTTTAGACAATCGGCCCTACAGGCTTGGCGAACTTCGTCTTGGGACAGGGAACAGTAATCCAACCTTTGATGCAATCATCATGGGTAATGAAGCACATTTTCACCTAAACGAATACGTTAGCAGGCAAAACTGCAGCCACTGCAATGAAAAAACTATGCGCACACAACGAGTCACTGTTTGGTGTGGTTTTTGGGCTGGAGGAGTCATCGGACCATACTTCTTTGAAAACGATGCCGGTAACGGTGTTGCGGTGTCGCGTAAAGATGACAAACATTTTACGGCCGGAATTAGATGACTTGGATTTGGACAATATGTGGTTACAAAAGGACAGAGCGCATGAAACAATGGCATCATTGCGAACGTCTGCGGTCTTAAATATTACATCACCTCATAAATAAATACAGAATGCAAACTTTCCTGATTATCAAGCTATGTGATTACAAAATTATTTACGTCTTCTTCAAAATTTTCTTTTTGATTCGGAAACGATGCTAAAGTATCTACTTAGATGCATTTCTGCATCCAAATAAAATTTTGAAAAAAAACGCAGCTTACGTTTTTTTTCGGGCCCCATCTAGTTTCTAGTTTTACCTCTAATTTAGTAAACGGTTCGAAAAACATAAGTGCTACTATACGAGTATATCTCTTTAACGAGATATGCAACGCTTTGCACACTGAAAATAAAATCTGCGTAAATATAACGAAAACGTGCGTACATTTTACGAAAGTTTTCGTCATTTTGAGCCACGAACGTTTTCGTTGATTGTACAAAACCGTTTTCGTACATACTACGAAAATATGAGACATCAGATCTTAGTACATTTTACGAACATATTCGTTCTATTTACGAACGAATTTCGTACCACTTACTAAAGAATTTCGTACAATTTCTTTATTTTGCTACGAAATTTTTGTAAAATGCACAAAATAGTTCGTATATTTAACGAAATTATTTTCCTAAAATCTGCGGTTGTTTCGTAGAACTTCCGATTGCTTGCATTCACCACACTGACAACACAAGACTTTTATTTTCTTTTTATTCTTAATTTTAAGTGTTTTTCTTTAACAAAATGTTTTGCAATGTTTTTATGTGGAGGTACTTGGCAGATTCGTAGCTTCTTCGATGTTTGTTTCCTTTCTCGACTATAATGAAACGCAAGTTTCAGTGAAAAGTCATACATGTACTTACTTTTAATTTCATTAAGTAGTGCTCCTGGCTTGGGCTTGCCGTTGATAGCTAACTGATGAAATTGGCTATTTATGAAGTCCCACATTGCAGAGCAAGGCTCAGCGTGGGCGATATTAAAAACATTGTATGCTTAAAAGCTTTCATCCATAGCTTTAACATTTAATTTTATATTGTATTTTTATCCAGCAAAAGCTTGTGAAAACTTTTAAAATTATATTATACGTCTCACAGTAGCCAACCAGTAGTTTCGCAATGACACGCGATACATAAAAATATAATGAAATATTAAACTGATGGTAATTTAGTATAATGTACGAAAATATTCGTCTGTTGTACGAATTTAAAAAAATGTTTCTGCATTTGTTCTATGTACGAAAGTATTAAGTAAATTGTAAGAATACAGAATTGTAGATTTCGTAAATGTTAAAACCATACGTAAATATTACGAATGCCTTCGTACAATATACAAAATTATTCGTACAGAGATTTGTTCAGTAATTTACGAATGTGTTTCGTAAAATAAACGTAAGATTTCGTAAATTGTACTGAAAAAAGGCTTTACGAAAGCCCTTTCGTTATATTTACGAATGTTTCGTACATTGTACAAAAACCAAGACTACGAAAGTTTTTCGTAGCACTTTTACGAAATTTTATTTTCAGTGCAACCACGCTTTTGTTTACATTAACCAAACTTTTGGGTGTCGATGTTTTCGTTTGAATACGTTTATGCTCTGCACTTCACAGGTGCTTTTTCATAATTCGGAGATACAAAACAAAAATTTGTATTATCATTCTAACAAGTTGCCTCTGACGAGATCTGAAACCGCAAGCACCTCTGCACACTTAGCTGCCGCCGCCTTAAAAAATTTGCCTTCAAATGTTCAACATGAATCATTTTTATTCGTTGTTTGATTTGGTTTTGCACTTCACAGAGGTAATTAAGAAAAAATAAAAACACAAAAAAATAAAAATTATATGTCGCGATGACGCCATTCGTACTGCTGGAAGCCAACAAATAACAGCCATACATACATACGAATACGAATTTGTTCTCAACTGTTCAACTGGAATCACATTTCTTACAATTGGTTTATTAACCATGAAAAAACCAAACCCTAACTTGGTTGAAAAAGCCATTGTGCTTTTGGCTCAGTGTATCGATGGTTGAGTGGAAGATACCCAAATGCAATGTTTTACATGCTAAAATCTTTTTGATATCTAAAAAATTGCGTCGATTTTTTGATAGTTTTTTTGCTGACTGACCCACGCATTTTTTCCATATAAAAAATGTTCAGATTTTTTTTTATATGAAAAAATGCGTAGGACAGCAAAAAAAAATTATCTAAAATCAACGCGATTTTTAGACTTCTGAAACTTGCACATTATTATACTAAGATTTAATGGGCTATAAAACTGCATACCTGAATTCTTTTTAGAAATTCGTATTAAAAAGTTCGCGATTTTGCTGATACTTTCCAGATTTTTCTTAATTTTTGTACACAGTATCATTCTTGGATTTAAAAGGGATTTGCCAAAACATAAGCCACATTTTAAAATAAAATTACCATAAAAATTTTAGCATGTAAAACGTTGCGAAAAATAACAGAAAAGAGCCGTACGCTCAATTTTGGGAGTAACAGTATGTATTATCACTAGGGCAACCCAAAATATGCTCCTAAAAACAAATTTTAAGCGCCTAAAATATGCCAATAAATTCTAAATATATACTCTACAAAATGCTTTTAAAATCATTATAAGCCATAAGATATGCTTTTAAATTTCATTTATGTAGTATGTGCGCCCAAAAATACCTTTAACTTTATTTGCAGCATCGAAAATGTTCTAAATTTCATAAAAGTGTATATACATAAATATTTATGTTTAATAATTCATATTTTTTCAATTTGTTTTTAAAAGATACTATGTATGAAAGTACATGGAATCTAATTCACATATTGTTTCACATAGGAATTCATACTGTGCATGCTTGTAGATACATATGTACCCTGCAGTGGAAAGTACTAGTCGGGAGTTTTGGAGTTGAATACCGGTACCTAACAAATCTACCACCAATGCTTCCTGCTGTCGCATTTATCATGGAGTTGTCCTAGGAGGTGACAATTGCCTCCCTCTACGTAACTTTGCCCTGGTACTTGCAGTAGTAACACGTAGCCTGTAACCGAACCACGTTTTGTATCTCGCTGCGTAACCTGGTACTAGTAATAATAAAGGTATCCATAACAAAACACAGTTACTTGCGTTTGATAAAATCTTTGTTAATTGCTTGCCAATCGAAATTATAATGGCGCGCCATAGCGGCTCAGCGTCGGGACAACTCATCTGTCAAGAGCGAAACATATAAATATGTAGTATTATCTTTCTCATACATAAAAAACTTAATATAAACACGATGTGAACGTGCACTTTGATATTTATTTAATTTTCGACACAATGTTACTATATTGTTAATATTTCAGAAATTTTTATTATTAGTTCTAAACCTAACAACGCAGCACAAAGTATTCGAAAATATGCATGTACTGCAAAATATGCTGAAATATGCATTTATTGCAAAATATGGTACAATATGCTCTGAGAAATATATCTCAAACTTTATATTTTTTGGAAAAACGTTTAAGTATTTAATCAGCGTGTTGCTAACATGCCTGACAAAAAACATGCCCGAACATATTTTGGGTTGCCCTAATTATTCAATTGGAATACATGCTTTTTATTGAAACTGTGTATTTCAAACGTGCGTGACAGGATCGGAGAAATTACATCATATTATTTTTTTAAGTATTAACGACAGGTTGAGTTAGTTTAGGTTAGGTTGTATTGACTGCCCTCATCCAGCACTGAAAAGAGGCAGACTTAGGCTTCCATGGGCCAATCGTGATGCTATATTAGGGACACCTTGCGTCCTTTCTCTTACTTTAGATAAACCTAATAATAAAAAGCCAGTTTGTAGCTACTAGCTGAATATAGTTCGCCCAAGCAATCAAAAGAATTATTGGGGCCCTTGGGGTACGATGTTTTCGTCTCTATAGCCTCATTAACATATTTTTTAACAGAAAAGCAGATGAAAATTAAGCTCTGAAATGTTTGATGATTTTGTTTCTGTGCTGCAAACCGATTTAATAAAGGTTAAACTCTGTTCCCCCTTCGAAATTTCTTCATTTAAATGGCTGGTGCTGAAACTGCATTTGGAGATAATGAATTTCTGCAAGAAAAAAGCTGAACGCTTGACTACATTGTAACTATTTTGGTATGTCAGACCATTATTCCCTCCACAATAAACTGTCTCAATACCAAGAATTAATGAACAGTTGCTACAATTACCAGCTCAACTGCAGCTTTTCCAAGTCGCCGACACTAATCATAATTCTAAAATATTTTCGCGCCATGAAGTTGCGGTTGGAATGCGGAAAGTCTGAGTGAAGACTATCAGCGCATATGGGTGTACGTATGTACACACGTACATACATAAGTGTACAAATGCGATCCAAAGTAAAAGTGAGCAGCAACTGAGCGTGCAGCAGTGCATCCTGGAGGCATTTCGTACGCAATCGTCGCTTGCAATCAGTGGCGGTGAACAAGATTTGCAGTTGGTATAGATGCGCCAGTCATGAAATTTAACATTTGAAAAATTTAAAAAGTTGTAAGTTTTCGTTATTTATTATTGTTTTTGTAATTTAAAAATGCATTTCCTTAACTAGCTGGCGCTGCTACCAGAGCTGTTGCATGTAAATTCATTGTCAGCACGCGCCAAACAAACACCCGTGACGACCGTAGTCACCAGCAGAGCTTCCAAATTCTTTTTTAATAAAGCGTCCAATTCCAAAAATGTGTCGCCCAAAATCCCCTATTTAAAATTTTGATGATTTTTTCAAGCAAACACTTTTATTTATTTTTTCAATAGAAGATCCATAAAAATGTCCATAGTAGATACTCCGGTTTAGTATTTAGTATGACGGGCGCTTTGGCTGAGTGTTTGGAGGTGCATACTACTACTCGGA
>NW_016159897.1:4343-12407 GCF_001687245.7 Rhagoletis zephyria | reverse complement strand
TATAAACACACTCTAGTTATGAAATTATAGAAAACTCCCTAAAGTAGTAACTAAGCAATACGAAGTTTAAAACTTTTTAGTCACGGGTTGGACATGCTAAACCGTAGTGATTTTATCCTATTATATAATTTAAATGCCTATTTTTCTTCAATGCCATATTGCTTCTTCGGGGCGCAGAAAGATCGAGACATTTATTCCCCCCTTCAAAAAAATAATAACTTTGTGAATACTTGATTTTGCAGAGCCTTCTATATTAAAATATGTTGTCGTATTCAACTACTTTTCTAATGTTGAAGTTTTGAGTGTATTTACAGTGTAATAAAATAATATAACTAAATTTTTTTTCGAAAAAACGTTAATTTCAGGTATTGAGCATTGATTCATCAAGCATTCCATGTTCAATAAGCTACTCTACAATTGGACACAAAGTTTCACTTACTCATGGAATACCCCATATATAGATATGTATGTGCATAGAAGATGCACTTGATATGGTGAAGCACGTGCGCTGGTGCAACGGCTTGTGCGTTGACTTAAACGCCAGTTTAACCAGTTGCAATCGTTCGGTCGCGCCATCACTTAATCCGCATCCCTATGCAAGCACCAGTAACACTAGCTTCTAATCTAACCCGCACTTTTCATTTTCTTCTCCCTGTACTTCGCTTTGTTTGTCTAACGCTGTCGCATCTTTGGCCAGAGTCGCCTATCGAACGATTTTATTAAATTAACCCGTATTTATTCCACGTTTGCTCTTTACACCACCACGGGACGCGATACCGGTGCGATTGTTTTCATCGCTGCTCACTTCTGTTTTAATTTCCTTTGATCATACATATGTATGTAAGTGCAACTGAACGAACGGTTTATGTACATTTACATGTATAATATGCACAATAAATCGAACTACATAGTAACTCTTTAACTTTTAATCATTATTAGTTCTATTATCAAAAAAATTTACAAGTATTTAACAATTATTTTACGATTTTAAATTTGCGATTAATAATAACATTGTTCGGAATTCGGCTGGGAAATTAATGAAACCAAGTTTTTCTGAAAGTCTGGATTGTATATAGAAATTTAATTTCTTACTTTTCGCGGGTTCTCGATTTTGTTATTTTTTTAATTGAAGGTTGGTGGTCGCCGAGAAGCTCTTGAAATAATTAAAATTTATTTGTGTTATAATTACCAACCCATTATAAAACCATCCAAACTTCTTTCGGGTGGACAAAAATTTATTTTATAATTTTTGAAGGTTTTCTTGTTAAAAAAAATCAAGTACTAAGAGTCAATTGGCGTTCTGCGTTATTGTGAAGTAAAGTTAAAAGTATCAAATTAACACCGAAATAAATGCGGTGTAAATGTGTTATTTTTATGACTTCGCAATAACGCAGAACGAGAAATGACCTCTGTTTACAATGTAAAGCAATGTTGGACACTTCACTGGCACGTGTACCAAAGGTTTTAAAAGTTTTTTAGCAATTTGTATACGGCAGGCATAAAATAAAAGCTTTCTCTGGCCAACACTGATGTAAAGACATCAATGAATTCAGTGTATTGACCAAGTGTGGAAGCATCTGTTAAAATTTAGTGTGAACGAATGGCGTAACGTCACACAGGGGAGAGAAACTTGACCAAGTTCTTGAACTAGAGTTCATTCGAATATAAGCCCAAAATACAATACCGCAGTTGGAGTGGCAGTGACAGTGTTTAAAATCAGCTGTTGCAAGAATTTACAGGAATTTGCCAGAAAGCGTTCCCGTACTCGGTTCTCTGGCTTCTTTTGCCTTTTGACAGTTTTACAGGTTTTAATCCAGAAAAGTTGGGGAACGCTAGATATTATTTGCAGTTACTGCCGCAGAAAACACAATACGGCGTTGTCAGTGACATTCCCTTTTGATTGTTTACATTTTTGTTGTTACCTTTGAGGCTTCAGTGACATAAATAGAAGTTGGCTGCGTTTCATTTATGTCAAATTCAACATGCGAAGTTTGCTGCGGTGAAGGCAGTGAATTTAGAATTTGGGCTAAACTGAGCAGTACTGCGTATTGTATTTTGTGCTTAAGATCTGCAGCTAATGTTGCGTTGGCGTCGCTTCAACAGCTCTTTACGAATTAGAGATGGGCACCGGCCGGGCTTTTGGCAGGGGCCCGCCGGGCCGGGCTTGAAAATTTATGACCGTGCCCATCTCTACTATGAATACATGAATTCAAATGCAGCAGCCCACACATCCAAAATTTGGCAACGCTTACGCCAACAACGCAAAGCAGAAGGGTGCGTCGTTCGTCAGCTGTTGCAAATAAATAAAATTATGTGAAATATTTTTCTTTTTAAATCAAATTCAGGCAAGAAATCTCTTTTTTTATCAAATTTTGATATTAAATCCAAAATTTAAAAAAAGTGGTGAAAAATTGTTGCCTTTACTAATGTCAAGTAAATTAAACTTTCAGCTTCCGCAGCAGAAGAGAAAAAAGAAAGACTGCCTCAAGGCATCCTTGTCGATTAAGGTATAAATAAAAAAGGAAAGTGTTTGGTATTTTTTGGCATTTGATTATTAATTTTTAGGGTGATAATCGAGAAAACAGGTTTTTGCACTTAAATAGCGTAAACAATTTGCATTAATGCCTGTTTTGAATCCTTTGCATACATTTTCCCAATTTCCACCAAGATCCATTACTCCCCTTCAGGATATACATATGTGTTAAATCAGAGATAAAATCTGAATCATTATGCTCATCTTCGATGAAAACCCCACTGATACATTTATCTACATACTTTTTACACGTTTTGCAAATCGGTTCAACAATTTTCGAAAAATAAGCTTTTGCATCGCCCCTTTTAATTTGCAGCAAAACAATATGCACACCATCAAAATCAAGAACAAGTAGGGATGAAACGATACTAGTAAATACAAGTACATACTCGGTACTTTTCGTCCCGTACCAAGTAATTTTGTACTCGATACTTTTGAACCGAGTACTGAGTAGGTATCGGAAGAAAGTACTTATATCGAAACCCGTTTCAGTGACAATTTTGGTTTAGCTGCCAATGAAAATCACAAGAAGTCGGCAACGTCGGTGTGACGCCAATTTTAACAATTCTACGAAAAAGGGCACGCGTTCTATTTCTTTCGTAGCGAATGAACCTGCAAATTGGATTGAACAGCACTCGTCGACTTCCGCTAAAGTTTAACATAAAATAAAAAGTAAGGGAAAATAAAATAAAATATTGGAAGTGCCATAAAAATTGACTTCTCAATTGAGCAGTGCAGTGTAAGAAAAAAGTCCACCGAACAGGGTGTCCATATTGTTTAAAAAAAGAGCGCAATTTCTGAAAATAAAATCGCCAAAAATCGCAATTTTTTTTAATAAAATTGATGAAATCGATTTAACAAATCTTTTATTTTAAAAATCAGATCTTGTTCTAATATAGTATTTAAAACCAAAAACGAATATAATACCCTCAGAGGGTAATAATAAATAAGACAAATCACTTATGTATATAATAGTGATGTACAAACAATATTGGTTTCAACATATTTTGCAATAGGACTGCGCAATTATTAAATATATTAGAACTCATATTAATTCATTAAGCACACAATCCGCCTTTAAGAGCTCGGCGCTAAAAATTTTATAAAAACCTATAATAAGGCGAGATCAGCTATTTCCATAATTTCTTCAAAGTCACCTATAGTGTCTGAATGATTTATATTTATTTCTGTTGTTGTCATATACTGAGCTATTCAACCTTGATAACATACTGTTTGATATTGGAAACGTTTTGCAGCAGAAACTATTAGCCTTCATATAACACTTTATTCGAACTATTGAATTAAGGCTTTCCAACCTCACCCTATTTCGAATCTTAGTTTTTGTTGAATTCGTTACGGAAAAAACGCACTCAACAAAAGCATGTGAGTGCGGCAAGGATAATAATATGAATTTACTTATATTTCCAAACGTTTTATTTCTTCAGAGTCGGATGGAATGGTTCTGAGAAAAGTTATTCCGTGGGAAAGTCAAAATGTTTAAATATTCAGTTTCCACTGCTTTTCTTTCCTTCAAAGTCAAATAGTGAATTGGCAGGTCCCTGAAACTCGCCCTCTTGTGATTCACACACTTTTATGGTGACAAAATCAAAACTTTTTAAAAGTATTTAATTGACTAGGTAATCATTTTAAAAATGCTTCGATTTTGGTTGGCGATTTTTTCACAGTTTTTAATATGCTTCTTAAGTCAAGTTTATCACGTAGTTATTAGCCTCTTCTGTAAAACTATCGTAGAAAACTAAGTTTTGTATATTTTTATAATTAGAAAAAATTTAGTTGAATGGAAAAAATCGCCAGAAATCTACAATGGTGATTTCCTAAATTTTTACGCGCAATTATCCAAAAAAAAAATCGCCAAATCGCCAAATCTGGACACTCTGCCACCAAACAACCTGGCTTGTGTGAGTGATTTTCTGTGGCAAGTAAACGCAACATCCAAATGGCATAAAAAAGGAATACGAGGTAAGTTTTAATAATAAGTAATCTGTTCCAGGTACAAGAGGATTTGCGAGTTTTACAGGAAAATCTGTTTTCGCCATTAATAAACCTTATGGAAGGTGGCATACGGGAACGATTTTCTGTAAAATCTTGTAAAACCTTCCAATGCTGAAGTACCTGGAGCAGACTTAACTTTTATGTTTTAGTAAAATTATAATAAATATAACAAAAAAATTACTTTAGGAATTTCCACATCGGACAAGGATTGCAAGCTATTTACATCAGGTGAGTCACGATGTCTGTATGTACATACATGCATGCAATAAACTTTACGTACAATATGTACGAGCAATATGGTTATTATACTACAACGAAACCCCCAAAAAATCGGAGTTACAAACTTTGTGCGTACTTAAAAAAAAATCCGCAAATGATCATTAAAATATTGCACTTTAAAAAAAAAAAGTTAGTATGCAGTTTTGTAGCCCACACTTTTATTATTATAAAGTGTAAGTTTTGGAGATGCTAGAACTTACCTTTGATTTTTGGCAATTATTTTTTGTCGATCACTCCTTGCATTGTATGGAGAAAATGAGAAAAATGTTCAATAAAAAAAAATGCCAAAAATCAGAGGTAAAATGTTATATGTATCAATAATACTTTACTAATACTTTATAATACTAAAAGTATGGCCTGCAGTTTGCATATTAAATTTTTTTATGAACATTTGTGATTTTTTTTTTAATTTTGCACAAATTTTTAACTCCGATTATTTAGTTATTTCGTTGTATAATAACCATATTTTCATGAATTAGAAATAAAATTTAAAACAGTGGCCCTTATTTAAAAACACTCTGTAAGCAAATTTTATTGATTGAGTATATGTACATATGTACATATGTATTTATGCATGATTATTTTTTTCTTTTCCCACTAATTAATATAAATAAAAGAGGTCCCGAGCGCCCCATTGCCCCTACCAGGCTACGCCCATGCCTACACAAGCATATTAAAACCCACGATACACAAGTTCCTGTTGCTTCTAATGCTAGTCAAGTAAGTTCGAGTAGCTATTTGGTAACACCAATTAAAAATTTTAAAACATTTTATTTACGTTTTGTATCGTTTCTTTTTAAGTTTAAACTATTCAATGAATTACGAGAGTCTTAATAATTACTTTGTATTTTATAGGAGAAAACAAAGGGAACAAGATAGTGTATCACGATCATCATCAATAACTTCGTCTGAGATATCCCTTTGCAAAGAAACCAACAAAGAAGCCAATGAACAGTTTAATCCTCTAAGGGCCGCTTTTGATAAACTGTCTTCTCAAAAAGGTATTTACAAAAAAAGATGTACAAGTATTTGTCCATATATTACTTTTTTGGCGATATTTTTGTTGGTTCGTGAAAATACCTCCCGCGCACACTCATTTCATTTAGAAGGCTGTTGCATGGCAAAGCCCCATTCCTAGTATAAAAATTCGACCGATTTTCCTTTTTGCCTACCAAGTTTTGATTTAAAAACGATGTGTATCAGCACTAAATCCACGAATCTATTTTACTTTAATAAAACCATACAACATTTGGGAAGAAAACCATGTTTGAATATTTTTTTTTTATAATTTTTTTATAATTTATGAAAATTGTTGTTATTTTTTGGAAATTTATACAAAAGTTCATCGTTTGCCACCACAGGCATTTTAATATAAAAAAATCATAACCCTAGTGCACATGTTGTTATGTATATTTATTTCCGACCAATACCAAAAAAAAAGATATGTACATACAGCTATTGTCAGTGATTTAGCACTATAACTCAAAATTGTATTTTTTGTAAGCTTTCAAACTCTTATTTATGTGCTTTCTGTTGTAGATTGAATTATATTTTAAATGAAAATTATTAAAAATAAGTAAACAAGCATAAGTTGCAAACAATATCATTTAGAAGTTTGGTGCTAAATCATTGACCAGAGCTTTATATACATATATTTTACGTACTTTATATATTACTCCCATAGTAGTCTGAGGTATTTGAAGGGGGTTACCACCTTTTTCGAAACTAAATTCAAACTAAGTTAAATGAGTTATTATGATATTAATCGAAAGAGTCTCGAAAAGGCTTTATTTCTAAACTACATATGTATAGCAGGGTTTCCACATATTTAAAAATTCAAATTCAACTTGAATTGTCAGGATACCTTATTCTTTTGCATAATCATGCAATGAAAATAAAAATTACATAAACGGATGATCAAACTTGACATTATTTAATAAAAATGTAATTTTTCCAAAATATCGTAAAGAAAAAGCGATACATTTTCACACTCGTTTTGCTATATCGTAAACTAAGTCGAAGTGTTGAAGTTTTGAATTTGAAAAAGCATAAAATCCAAGAAAACGCATTTTTTCTCGGAAAAATACAAAATTTTTTATTGGAGAATTTAATGGACTTTGTATGCATACAAAATTTGATTGTAGGTATGCAGATTCAAATTGCTTTTTTGCTCGTGCTTTTTTTAATATTCGTAAAAATATAACAAATTCAGCCCAAATTAAAGGTCTAAAGACGATTTCTGGTCCCAGAAACATGGGCGTTTTTGCTGTAGTGGCAAATTACCGTATGTAACTCTAACATGATTGAAAGTGCTGCCACATGATTTTGTTTCCATTTTTGTAAATTTCCTTACGAAATTTTCAATTGCTCTAAATTCAACTTCTATTTTTGTTTCATATTTACAGTTTTGGTGTCTTCAAACTAAAACAAAAACAAGCACCAAAAAACGCACCAAGCACCAAGCTCGCAAATTTTCGCGTTTTGAATTAAGAAAAGCACTAAGTTGGCAACAGTGGTTACTCATATAATGTTCATAGATTTTCGGAAAAATCTGACTACGCTGGATTCAATGATAGCCCCGGGTTATATAAAAACTAGATTGCTCTCACCCGTTTCGCTGAGTGCATGAAATTTCTACGTGCTACATTGTGGGATGGTTTCTCCAACTCAACTTTACTTATGTTTAGCCACTTTTCGGACTTAAGTCAAAAGTTAGCCTACGTTTTACACAGCTTATTCTTGACTAAGTCAAGAAAATTGGCTTAACTAAGTTAAGTTGAGTTGGAGAAACCAGCCCTATGTGTATTTTCAATAAGACTGAATGGCGCGTATTCATAGTCCAGCACCTAAGTCAAAACTAACAAAGTAGCAACTTAAATTTAAGTACCAACATAAAATTTACCTCTATTCATAGTCGCATTTCAGACTTCTACTAAGTAGTTTCGACTTTGTTTACGATATAGCAAAACGAGTGTGAAAATGTATCGCTTTTTCTTTACGATATTTTGGAAAAATTACATTTTTATTAAATAATGTCAAGTTTGATCATCCGTTTATGTAATTTTTATTTTCATTGCATGATTATGCAAAAGAATAAGGTATCATTTTCTTGTTAATGTGTGAAATAGCCAGAACAACGGCAGTGATGTGAAGTCGATGTTTATCGAAAGCATGCTGTGAAACATACAAATAGTAGATATCTAAATGTTATGCACAAATTTACTTTAAAAGAACTAGCG
>NW_016159897.1:0-4318 GCF_001687245.7 Rhagoletis zephyria | reverse complement strand
GAACTAGCGTGAAACTGACTTATTATTTGAGAATTTATCTAAATTATTCCAGTTATAAAATTGTGATGTAGCTTTATTCGAATTATAATACGCATTTAATTTCATCTTTCGATTAAAATGGATCGATCGTGTAAATTTTAATTGGAGATTATTCAATATTATCCAAATCACCCTCTACCAATTTAATTTTTACATATTTCGTCTGTTTTCCCTTAATTTGATAAAATACTTCTTCCTAGTTACGACTTAGTTGCAGCTGCAGCCGAAACTAAATTTTAAGTTGGTACTTAGCCAGAAAAGTCGAAACTAAGGCGACTATGAATAGCTTTAGTTGTGACTTAGAATAGTTTCGACTTAGTTGAGTGCTAAATATGACTATGAATATGCGCCAATATACTTAAACTATGCCAAAGACAGAAGATTTTAAATTTTTTTTAACCATCTTCAACATATTTTCAAACCAAGACTTTCTTAAACCTCTCTTTGTGATATGTTTTCTTATTTACATGTAGTTTAGAAATGACCAAATTATAAATAATTCATTGAAATTGTTTTATAGTTTGAATTAAATTTTTACACAGTTGGCAACCTTTTTAAATCTCTTTCGCATTTTCTTGTTAATTGTGTGAAATAGCCAGAACAACCGCAGTGATGTGAAGTCGATGTTTATCGAAAGCATGCTGTGAAACATACAAATAGTAGATATCTAAATGTTATGCACAAATTTACTTTAAAAGAACTAGCGTGAAACTGACTTTTTATTTGAGAATTTATCTAAATTATTCCAATCATAAAATTGTGATGTAGCTTTATTCGAATTGTAGTACGCATTTAATTTCATCTTCCGGTTAAAATGGATCGATCTTTGTAAATTTTAATTCGAGATTATTTAATATTATCAAAATCACCCTTAATTTTTACATATTTCGTCTGTTTTCCCTTAATTTGATAAAATACTTCTTTCTAGTTGCTGCAGCCGAAACTAAATTTTAAGTTGGTACTTAGCCGGAAAAGTCGAAACTGAGGCGACTATGAATAGCTTTAGTTGTGACTTAGACAAAAATATTTTGAATGCAAATGATTTATGTAAGACAATTGATATTTGAGCGTAAACTATGAATGAGAAAAGTTTCTTAGGAATAACGACACACTTTTTAGAAGGAACAGCCATGAGAAATTGTAACAATTTAGGTTGAAAAGTATGCTCGAAAAAAATCTAAATTGTTCTTATGCACTGCATTATCAACACTTTCCAGTGATGTAGGATTTTTCTCTATATAGGTAGCAATTTAGACGAAGCCGAAACATCGTTATCGACTCTCTGTTATATGTACGGAATTAGTGTTTACTAGAGATGGTGAAAACGGCTATAAGTCCTTCTCTCAACTTCTGGTAGTACCACTATAAAAGAATGTATGTGTCCTCAGAGACCAATGGTAGATATACGTGACCATTTTTAGACGTTTCCCTACTTCTGTTATGGGCCTTTTTGACCCTGATTCGAATAAATAAAAGTGGCAGTAAGAAATTTAAAAATGTATCACATATAGATTCAGCGAGTTATTTTACTAAGTCACCGAGGGCACAAAAATTCGATTATTAGAGATACATATGTATGTATGTAAGTTCGTAGCAGGCTTAATCGAAACTATGCGAAAGTTTGGCTATACATATGTATAGAATTTTAGTTTCCTCGGCAAGTAAAATACTATGAATACACGGTTAAAAATGTTGGTTTTAATTTTAAACTTTTTGGACTACATATATGACCAAACTAAATTCAGTTTCAAATACAAACCTTTCAAGTTAAAAAAAAGAGAGCACATATATAGGGCTTAGAATTGAAACAGTTTGGTTTAAATTTTAAACCCAAAAATTTTCATAATTAAGAATAAAAAATAAAAAATCTTAAATTTCATGCTCCGTATGATGGGGATTGAACCCGGACAACTTTGATAGCAACCAATTGTATCAAGCATCTTTGCACACTCAGCTGCAGCCACGCATGCATGTCATCAGATTACGCTGTGTGCAAACATTTTCTATTTCGGTTTAGATTTTAAACCAAACTTTCTATATATATAACCTAGCAACTAGAATTAAAACATTTTGGTTTGATTTTTAAACCACGAACTTTTTGGACTAAAATGCAAACCAGAATATATTAAAAATTTCTTAAACCTAATGACTGGTTTAAAAAGTAGACTATAAAAGATTAAAAAAGGCAGTAGTTCCAGCGCGGTTTAATTTTTTACCGTGTACCACTTCTTTAGAACAACTAAGCGCCATTTTTTATTTACTTTTTTAAAAAGGGTTCTTAAAGATAAATTTTTCAAGAAAAAAATTTCCCGCTTAATTTTAGTTACTATGAATCCCCCATCACCACCCAACTTTAGATAATGTCCCATTGTGATGAGAGCGAACAAAAAGGATTCGACTGCCTAATAAAATGGCTGTTCCACTGTGTTATTTACCAATAATTTATTTATAATTTATTTATCATGATATAATTATTATGTAATAATATCAATAATTTTATTACACTTTTACAAGTATTCATTCAGCTTATTCTTAAATATTTTATTTGGATTTGAATTTCACACTTGGCCGGTCTTTGATACCTCCAAATTGAAGTTCTCATTTTTCCTTTCGTTTTGGGTTATTGAAAACTTTTGACAAGGTAAATTTAGAGGGGGCATGATTAATCAAATGCTCAGCGTCAATAGAGTATTTATTTTCAAAACAATATTTAGTCTTATCGAATTTCCTGCTTTGATTAATCGAACAACTAATCGATCAATTCCGAAATTACCATTGAATTAAACATAAATAATGGTAACTCTGCTTGTGAGTAAAATAACTTTGCAACTTTTAACGTTCAACTGATTACAGTATGGTTGTTCACAATTGCCTGGTTATTTGGGTTTGTTTTTATTTTAATTTTATATTATATTATAACAATAAAATACACTATGGAATAATAATTTGTAACCAGATAATCTGATAACCAGGCAAGTGTGAACAACCGCAATGTAAAGATATTACTACATTACATTACTGCTTTTCATTTCGGAAAGCCGAAACACATTAAAAACCGAAAATCATTGCTCTAACCTCCGCCAGACAAAGTACTTAAGACATTTAAAAGGTTTAAAATAACTTATAAAAAACGGCAAAAGCAGATCAAATTTTGCACAGGTTTAAATTGATCTTCCATTCAATTCTGCATAAATTCTGTTTACGCATTAGGCTTGTAAATTTTAATTAATCTACATACAACTCCTCCCCAACCATTGCACTCTGCCACAAATGTGTTGCTCATCGACACAGATTAACATTTATTTTCTAAGATTTAATCTGCATTGCATGCCACAAGGTGGGGTGCAACATACAAATATTTTCACACTCCACCAGCGACTTTCTTCAAAATCGACGTGCGGACATGATTTGTGTTCATATAAAAAAATAAATAGAAAAAAATGCCAGTACACTCAGGCTAGGATAAGAAGGCGAATGAGTTGCTTGTAAACTGGGTGAGTGTAACTAAATGGTTGATCTAGTGGCCAATAGCAAGTAAACTCTGCAAATCCTGTTTTATGTGTTAATTTTAATGTTACAAGATTTTGTTGTTAAATTGCTCTTTTAAATAATTGATCAATTAAATTAGTTACCAAGAAGAGTAAATGTGTGCACAAGATTATCAAAAATCAGTGGAATGGAATTAGGTGTAAGCCTCACATATCTGTTATATCTACATACATATATGCATGTGTGTACGTACCATACGTATCCTGCAGAAAAATTCAGAGATAGTCTGACAAAGTGCTAGTTGCGTCCTAAAATTTTCAGAACTGCCTCTGCACAACTGCAAAAGGGCTGCAAAGCGAAACAATTGAAACCTGCGCTGTGTAGAGCAGATTAATATACACATGTTCTTACATTGTTGCGTGCAGCTTAAATATTGTAGAGAAATATGAAATTTAATAGAAATAAAACAAGAGTAAATAAAAGTAAGTAAAGTATGTAAAATAAAAGAGGGAATATAATAAAATGTTTAAGCAAAAAACAAAACCGACTTCAGTACTCATAAAAAAATTTAAGAGTGCCGCTAATTTCTTCATGATCCAATGATCGAATCCGAACCAAATTATTATGAGACCACCAACCTTCCTAAAAAGAAATTATAGAAATCGGTTGACGTGGTCCAAAATTATGCGGTAACGTATATAAAAAACATATTCGGTGAATTGATAACCTCCTATTTTTTTGAAGCCGGTTAACCAAAATCGAAATTTAAACGTTTTTTCGCATGAAAAAC